>NC_056741.1:1378133957-1378433957 GCF_019279795.1 Protopterus annectens | reverse complement strand
ATGGACAGTCTGGCTTTCCTCTTCTGCCAGGTCTTTCTTAGTTGCGGCGGTCACCACCAGAGCATCTATAGGGAAACCTTTAGACCAATGAGGTTCAGAAGCAGGGGGGGACAAGATTTTGTCTGGCCTCTGGGGAATGGCCTCAACAGTATCAGGGGTCTTCCATGCATGCTGCACAATGAGCCGGACCAGTTCGTCTGCAGGTGGGGTAAACCAGGAGGTAGGGGGCCGGGCGCAAAAAGCCTGCAGGAACACAGACTCCTCAGAAGTCGGGTTAGAGGACTGCCATTCACCTCTCTGTTTAAGGATTTCTAGGATATCACCAAAGGATACGTCAGAAGGTGAACGAAGGGACCCTTCCCCATTATCAAAGTCTGTGTCTTCAGTGAGAGACTCCTCAGTGGAGTCCATATGCTTCCTCTTGCACAAGGATTTCCAATGAACTTCCTCAGAGGGAGACGCTGGGGAAGACAGCACCAAGGAGGTATACTGTGGGAGTATATCCTGAGACCTCTGCGCCCAGTGTCCACTAGACGTGACCTATGTACATAGTGGTCCAGAGGAGGACGGTGAGATAGCAAGCACAGTATCAGCGGTAGATGCCAAGGCCTTCTCCATGACTTGGAAGGCAGGTCCACTAGAAGAGGGGTAAGTGCCCAAGGGGGAAGTCACCTCTCCCCTAAGTGATCCAGCCTGCCGACTGGGAGTCCCAGGATGGCTGAGAAAAGCCAAATCCTAGGTTGAAGCAAAATTTTTCTGCCATGAAGGCAACTGCGGCTCCTTAGAGTGATCCATAAAGGGAACTGTAGAGGGGGAAGACTGTGCTACGTCAATAGATTTCAAGGGAGAAGGATAGGTCTTGAGAGGTGGAATTCCTCTGGCCAAAAGCACTTGATCCACAAGTCGCAATACGTCATGTTGGGAGAGGCTTCTGGTAGATCTCACAGAAACAGCTGAGGGGGAAACAGGTCTATCTAGAGATGAGGACAGGTCGGTGCCCATCTCTGTAGACTGCACCGAAAACAATGGTGCCGTAAAGGACTGCACTACAGGTGTCTGCACAGAGGAAGTCATCAGTGCCGATGTAATGGTCTGCACTGACGAAAAGGTTGGTGCCGAAGTAGTTGTCGGTGCCGAGGTTGGAACCGATAAAATAGTAAACAAGGACTGAGCTGTCGGTTCCGAAACAATGGTGGTCTGCGTGACTGTGAGGTCAGTGCCGGTAAAGAAGTCTGAACTGAGGGGCCCCTCGGTTCCAATACAGCAAAGGACATTGGTGCCATAGACATAGGTGGTGCCGAGGACTTTTTCAGAGCCGAAGATCTAGGCGCCGAAGGTGTCGGGTCCGAGAGGGTCAGATCTGAAGCAGAGATCTTTGCTTTCTTTCTTGATTGATGAGAGTCCCCAGCCAGGGACGAAGGAAGAGATTTAGCCTTACAAGCATCCTCAGACTTCTTTTTATGGGATCTTGGAGGGGTTGAGGCCTCCAACCCAGAAATAGCCTCTGAAAAGGGAGACTTTAGTAACCCTTTCAGCAAAAGTTTATTTTTCCTCTCTATCAGTGTCCTGTTGGAAAAATTCTTACAAATCCCACAGGGTGGGTCAACAGTTAAGTGAGGCGCACCTAAACAGAAAACACACAAAGAATGTGCATCTGAAGTAGGTAGTTTATGTCCACAATCATAACATCTTTTAAAACCAGGACTACCTTTTTTATCTGTCATGTTAAAGGAAAAGCAAATACCAACAATAATACAAAAACACAACATTACTCGAAGGAAAGAAAGGAAAGGCTATCTACCAACTATGGTAATCAACTGATACCTTACATCAGATAAAAAGGGTGAAAGTGACTAAATTTTTTTTTAGAAAACTGAAAGAAAAGGGAGTCGCTAAATGTAATAAGGTAAGAGAAATCAGAAAATCAACTTTTCTGAGAGAAAAAGTCCTTATTTTGAAATAAAAGGACAAAAAAGGTTTCACTTAGCTCAAGAGCAACAGCCTGACACGACCTGATGGCGACGGCAAACTCAATCTGAGGTTACAGGGAGAGGGGGATTATGGGTAAGAGACTGCTTAGCTCGAGAGTTTATCGCTGGCACGAGCTTGGTATATGGCCGGCTCGGTTCCGATATCAGAATCGTAACCCATACATAAGGCAGTGGACGAGGATTAACATTATCAGATGGAAAGTTAGCAGTTGTGAATGGATACATCTCTCTAAAATTTTTGAGAGGGATGATAGAATAGCTATGGGTATGAAGACAGAAATATCACAAGATGTGCCACTTTTGCGAATTGGGAGGATGAAGGATTTTTTTTTTTCTAATACAGGGGTAGTAAGCTTCCTGAATTGATCTATTAATTAAAAGAGAGTCAATGTAAATTATGCTTTCAGCTGATAATTCTAGATATTAAGCGGGGAGGTTATCTGGGGCTGTGGTGGTGACGTTTAGTTTTTGAAGTACTGTTTGTTTTGGTGGGAAATGATTTTAAGTCATGAGTATTTTCAGTATGGCATGCAGGAACTGGAGCTGGGTCTGTACTACTGTTAGAGATTGACAGAGAGGTAGCAGTACTGATAATGAACGAGTTGAAAGTACAAGCTGCAATGAAGTCAAATTAAGTACCTAGAGAGTTAGGTTGTGTATGCTTGCCTGCATTTAAAAATGTACAATTGGTAAACCAGAAGAGTCAGAAGGATTTGGTGTGGCAGTTCTGCTGGGAGAGGAAATAAGTTTTTTCATCTGACTTTCTTTGGGTTTTGACTTTATTACAGAGGTGATAGAAATGCTGGTAGTTGCTTGTGGTCTCATCCTTTTGCCAGGTGTTAAATGCGTTATCTTGTGGGTGCACGAGTTGTTTGGTAGGTAGAGTGAATCAGGGGGCTGAGGTAGATTTGATTCTTTTCTGTCGGAGTGGGGCAAGAGAATTTAGGATGTTTACAAAAGAACTGAAAGTGGAGTCAGCTTCATCTTGTGGTAGGAGCTTTAGTGTGCTCTAATTGTAAATCTGGAGGGATGCAAAGAATGAAACCTTGCTGAAGATTCCTGACAGACTTGTAGACTGCTAACTTGCTGTGTTTGGGTAGACAGCAGAGAGCAAATATAGAATTGATGGTTGCTTAGGGGTACAACAGAACACTTGTATGACTGATATTGTTATTAGGATCCAGATTAGTAAGAATGATGAGCATGCAGACGGAGTCTACATGCTCCTCATCTCTCTTTACCTACCAGCAGTCCCTCGTGTCCTGAGATAAGTGTGCACGCCCACTTCCATTGACTAAAACTTACGTGAGCTTTCTACCTGCTTATCCTGCATTACTGGAGCTATCATCCTTATCTGCAACCTAGCGAACCATCAAATCTCCCAGCTAAACACTTTTCTTCTTAGTGCAATAGGCAAGTTTATTTTCCTTCCCCTGAAACTGCTTACTCATTTTTCTGTTTAAGTGGTGTGCACACTAATTCAGTTACAGTACCCCCCCCCCCCCAAGCAGTATATATCACTTCTTATCTTCACTTGGCTTGGTTTGTTTTTCTGCCACTGCTTCTGAAGTACAACTTTCACCTTCTGCAAATTTACTTAAATAAAAATGATTAGTCAGCCTAGGTTTCTTTTTTTGGCTCCACTCTGACCTGCTGTCTCTCTCAGCTGACTGACTGTTCTCTTTTCTGGCTTGCCTGGTCTGTATTTTGGCTCATTCCGCTCTGTCTGCCCTTGCTACACTCGGGGTCTCTCCACTCCCCTGTTCTACCCCCCCATTCCCACACACCCCTGGGCTCATTTACTTTACATTCTATTCTCATTAACCACTCTCCACCCCTTTCACATCAACCATTCAATTAGATTACTACACCTAAATACATACTATACCGTTCCCATTTACGCTAACATTTAATTTGTCTCTAAATAACTTACAGTCAAACTTCCCATCCCCCACACTCCCAACATCATGCCTCACTTTTACCTAAGTATCCCAATTTTCATCCTTCTTACTCAACTCACCTCATACCACAACATACTACACTATTCTAACTCACCCCTATGTTTTCCTATTCCCTTAACAACCATAACACAACTTACTCCTTTCACATCTCTCCATCACTCTTTATCACCTCCTATTTCTATCTGTACAAGGTCAGAACCCTCACTCACATCTTCCCCACTGTCAAAATTAAAGTACTGTTCTCTTTAGCTTCAACCCACTTCATCCACATCCTACATTACTTACAATAACTCTTCTGCTAGCTGGTGATATTTACCCTAACCCCAGTCCCTCCTCACCTTGACTCAACCCCAGGATAAACCCATCCCCACTCTTACCTCCACCTAACACTTCCCTGCCTCCTCCCTATAAGCTCCAGACCTAAAAACATAGACCTGTTCTCAATTAACTTACAAAGTCTTCTCAACAAAACCACAGAACGACACTCCTGGATACCCCAACACTCTCCTCATATCTTAACCTTAACTGAAACTTGGTTAAAACAACACATATCTAATAACAAAATCCTACCCCCTGGTTACAGCATATTTCAACTAGATAGACAGACAAAAAAGGTGGTGGTGTTGCACTTTTCTACTCTGATCTTCTCAATCTCTCCCCCTTATGAACACCATTACCAAGTTTTCACCCTGTTGAACTAATTGTACTAAACTGTCACTTGAATTCCTACAAAAAGTTTGCTGTAGTCTCAGTTTACATCCCACCGGAAAACAACATTCTAATCCTAGAAAATATACTATCTTGGCTCTCTGACAACATATCCTGCGAGACCACCATTCTGGGAGATGTAAACAGACTGGTTAAAACTTATGACAGACTCTCCAAACATTAGTATTAACTTGCATGGCTTTAAACAACTCATCATACCTTTCACTTATACTAATAAAAACTCTGGCTCCACCTCTATCCTTGATTGGATACTTACTACAGACCCTAATATTTACCACAACTCCAGCACCCTACCTGACTCACTTAGTGACCACCTACCTATTCACATCCAAAGACACCATCTAAATACCTAGATAACACGTATACAGAGACTGCTGTAAATTATCCTCTTTCGATACTGAATCATTTAACTCTAAATTTGCATCCATTAACTGGTCCTTCCTTCACCACCCTTCCCTTAATGAAAATGTTGAAAAATTTAACCAGATTTTCTTCAACATCTTAGACTCACTTGCTCCCCAAAGAAAAATCATGATAAAAGCTACCTATGCACCTTGGTTATCAAAAGAAACCAGCTCTCTCATGCACAAAAGAGACAGCATCTGGAAAACCTAGCAGAAAACCAAATTTCCTACACTTCTACAAAAAGTACAGTTGTGTACACTTACCATAAATGTAGATGTTTGAATGTATTCATTGTTGCAGTCATCACATTTGGGTTATACCTGCCAGGGTAGCCCTCGGCTGGCCCGACTACCAGACACTTAGTATTTTTGTGTCGGTTGCTGTCGCTTGAGGACTGACGTCAGGTCGTCAGTGGTATAAAGTAAGGCAGCCAACGCCATTACATCAGTTTTTCTTGCCCTAACTTGTCAGGATCCCCCAAAGTAGGAAGCCAGGTTCTGGTGGAAGAACCCCACTACTGGAAAATAAATACCAATATGTCCCTTGTAAGGAAGGAACAACAAGGAAGAATGGTAACAAAAGGAGAAAGAGAAAAAAGGGGAATGGAGGGAGGGAAACCAGGACTGCAACAGTGAATACACTCGAACATCTACATTTATGGTAAGTGTACATAACTGTACTCTGTTCTTTGTGTTTCACTATTGCAGTCATCACATTTGGGTAGATTCCCAAAGCTGAGGAAATGGGTGGAGGCAGTCAAGGAAGCTAGGGGCTGGCTAGGATGCCCAGAAAGACTGCAGAGGCAAACCCTGCACTGAATTTGGAGAAGAGAGGCAGGTGGTAATGCTTGGTAAAAATGTGAACAGATGTCCAGGTGGCAGCCTCCTGGATGTCCCTAATGGGGACTCCTCTGAGGAAAGCTGCAGAGGTGGAGGCTGCTCTGGTGGAGTGTGTCCTGATCCCGTTGGGGGGAGGCTTACCATGCTGTTTGTAGCAGAAATGGATGTAGTGTGCTATCCATTTGGAAATAGTTTGCTTGGAGATGGCTTTGCCTTCTGCCCCTGTAGTAAAGTTAACCAGCAATTGATCAGACTTCTGAAGGATTTAGTCCTGTCCAGATAGTATCTGAGCTGTCTGTGCACATCTAGAGAGTGGAGAATCCTTTCACCCTTGTTCTGGGGATTAGGAAAGAAGGTGGGGAAAGTAATGGATTGGTTGAGAGCCACACTGGACACCACCTTGGGCATGAAGGATGGGTTAGTTCTGGGATATCCCGGTCTGCATGGAAGATGATGAAAGGTCCACAGCCATGAGTGCTTGCAGCTCAGAGACTCTTCTGGCTGAAGTGATGGCCAGGAGGGAAGTTGTCTTCCAGGAGAGAAATGTTAGCTCTGCAGAAGAAGCTGGTTCAAAAGGAGGCAGGGTAAGCTTTTCCAAGACAAAGTTAAGGTCCCAAGCTGGTGATGGTGCCATTCTGGGGGGGCTCAAGTTGCTAGCCCCTTTGTGGAACTGTTTGATCAAAGTGTGTGAGAAAAAGGGGCTGCTCAGTGGGAAAATGAGCAGAAATAGCAGAGACATTAATTTTTATAGAGGAGAAAGGGAGACCACTGTGTGGTAGGTCAGCTAAGTAATACAGGATGAGAGCGATGGAGGGCTGTGCCATATTGGCCCCCTTAGCCTGGATCCAGGTGCAGAACCTTTTCCATTTATCTGCATAAGACTTTCTGGTGCTAGGGTGTCTGGCCGCACGGATAATATCCAGAACCTGTTTACTGAGGATGGCAGATTGGTTCAGGGTTAAGGAATAAACCAAGCTGCCAAACTGAGTGTCTGCAATTGGGGGATGCATAAATTCCCCTTCCTTCTGTTAAGAGGTTTGGAATATAAGGAAGATGCCATGGAGGCAGCAGGAACAGGCTGCGCAGCAAGGGGTACCAGTGCTGTCGGGGTCAGTCTGGAGCTATAAGAATGGTCCTTGATTTTCCTCTCTTACTTTGAGCAGCACCCTGGGGATGAGAGGTAGGGAAGGAAAGGCATAGACTGAGAGGTTGACCCAGGGGAAGGACAGGGCATCCACTTTCCAAGCCATGCAGTGATGCTCCCTGGTGGAGAATTTGCTGAACTGATGGTTGGTGTGGCAGGGTTCCCCATTTCTGGGTTATTAGGAAGAAGGGTACTTCTGTTGTGCTGCCACACGTGTGGGTCCAAAAGGTTTCTGCTTAATTGGTCTGCCAGAGAGTTGAGAGAGCCTGGTAGGTATTGTGCTAACACGTGTAGATGCATGGAAGAGGCTGTGAGCCAAAGTGTCATGGCCAGCCTGCATAGAGGGGTAGGAGTGAGTCCCTCCCTGTTTGTTGATGTACTACATCACAGTGGTGTTGTCTGTTTTGATCAGGAGAACCCCTGGAAAGAGAAGGGGTTTTGAAAGCTATTAAGGCATGCTGCACAGCCATCATCTCTTTTTGACTGATGTGCAGGGGGATTTGCTGTGGGCTCCATTGGCTCTGTATGCACCTGCCATCCAGGTGTGCACCCCAAACATAGTCTGATGCATCTGTGGTAATGGTCTGGGTGGCAGGGTGTGGAGAAAAGGCAGTCCCTTGTTGTGGGAGCATGCTGTTGCCCATGAAAGAAGTTCCTTTCTGAGGCAAGGAATTATAGGTAGAAGAGTTTCCAGGTCTTGAGAGTGTTGACACTAAAGGCTCTTTAGGTACCACTGAAGTTTCCTCATATGCAGTCTGTCATATGGAATGAGGAGTATGCAAGATGCCATGAACCCCAGGGCTTGCAGGATTTTCCTTGCAGAAAGCTGAGGCCTGGTGGCCAGTTGAGAGAAGTAGGCTGACAGGAAAATTTGTTTCTCTGGTGTAAGGTATGCCATCTGGGATGCTGTGTCCAGACTTGCTCCCAGGAAGATTATCCTTTGGGTGGGCACCCGTTTTGATTTATTTTCCTTGATTGTGTACCCTAGGGAGGTTAGTAGGCTCTTTACAAAGGTCAGGTATTTGAGCAGCTTTTCCTGGCTGTCTGCCTGAATAAGGCAGTCATCTAAGCAGGGGTAAATTTGAATATTTCTTTGTCTGCAAAAGGCAATTGTCGGAGCCAGGCATTTTGTGAAAACTCTGGGAGCCACAGATAAGCAAAAGGGAAGTGCAGAGAACTGAAAGTGTTGAGATCCTGCCCTGAAGCGGAGATATTTTCTGCATGATTTCCTGATAGGAATGTGGAGATAGGCCTCTTTTAGATCCAGGGTGGCTAGCCAAGCGTCCATGGAGAGCATGGGTAGCAGTTGCTGGAGGGTGAGCATTTTGAATTTTGGGATCACCAGGAAGGTGTTTAGAATGGATAGATTGAGGATGGGGCACCAGAAAATGTCTGGAGTAGAAGCCTTGGCCTATCTGTTCTGCAGGGACGTGCTCTACTGCCCTCAAAGTGAGCAGGGAATGGATTTGCTTTTGAGCCTCTGCCCACTGATTTGCTGGTCAATCTGGGAACCCTTTTGGGGTTGGGAAGGTGTGGAAGGAGAATTTGTATCCCTGAAACACAATGTTCAGAACCCATTGGTCCTTAGTAATGGTGGCCCAGGTGCTTGAGTGAAAGGAGAGTTTTCCTCCTAGGGGTAAATGAAGGTGGGCAGAGGGGAGGTCGGGACGAGGTGAGTCATTGTGAGTTCTTACCATAAGGGGGTGGCTTGGAACTCCCTGGTTTTGAAGTGAAGGTAGTCCACTGCTTAGATCTCTGCATTCCCTGCGGCTGCTGTCTGGGAAGTCTGTTTCCATGGGGCCTAGGCTGGGCCTGTTTACTCGGAGCAGGAAAGGACCAGTGCTTGGAGGGAAAATGCCTGCTGAACCTAGGGGCTGGACCGGTTAAGAAATCTTTAACTGTTTGCATAGATTTTGCTTTTTCTTCCATCTTTTTTAAGATCTCTTCTGCTTTAGTACCAAATAAGTTATCTTTGTACAAGGGGGCATCCAACAATTTAGATTTGACATGGTCTGGCAGTGGTGGTTCCTTAAGCCATGCATGTCTTCTAATGACAGATCCAGTGACTGCTGCCTGCAAGAAGCTTCTAGGGTGTCAAAACCAGAGTGCAAAGTGTGTTTAGTTACTTGATCAGCAGAATGCTTTAAGTCTTGTAAAACTTTAGATTCTGCCCAAGCAGGAAAGGAAGACATTTTTTGTTTAAGGAGTTCCAAGGTATGTTGCTGATATTTAAGCATATGGAACTGACAATTTAGTGCCCTCATAGCAAGAGTAGCTGAGGTGTATAATTTCTTACCCCATCTGTCCAATGCTCAGAAATCCCTGTCTGAGGGGGTGGGATTTTTAGTAGAGGTTGCTTTAATCCCTGTTGGCCCTTGAGAAATGACCTCGGGGTCAGCTGTTGGATTTTTAAAAAGATATTTACTCTCTGGCTATCAGGGAGAAGGAGGTAGGGCATCAGGAGTCAAGCTGGATTCAAGGAAATCGTCATCCACCACATCCAGGACTGGGGGGATGGCCAAGGGTCTGTGCTGTGGAAGATCTAGGAATTCCGAGTCTCTTTTTAGACTGAGGGTAGTCCTGACTCTCTCACTGGAAATGCTCCCTTAAAGTATGAAGGGTTTCCCCAAAGGAAAAATCCTCTGGGGAGAGGCTGAAGGAATGGATTCCTCTGCATCAGAATCCTCATAAGTGGAGAGGGGTTGCAAGTCTTCATAGTCAGATGCATCAGATTAATCTGACTCTTGTTCAGATAAAACAACTGGGACAGATCTCTTTTCCTTTTTGAGGGGGTAGCTTGGCTACCCCTGATTAACATGATAAGGTCTTCCACCATTTTAAGCATTTGAGACTGAGACAAGGTAGCAGGCGCCTGAGAGTGGGTAGTCAGTTTCTTGGGTGTGGTTCGAACCCAGGGCCTAATGAACTCAGTTGTTTTCGAAAGAATGGTAGTCGCGAAAGAAGACACCGGTTTGTGTCGAGATTCGGTGGTGTGAAGGACTTCCTTGGAAGCTGGCACCTGCTCAGCAGCTCTGGACCCATCCAAGGTAGAGACGACCGCAGGATCCTTATACGAAGAAGAGTTTTGCAGCATACCTGACTCCGAAAGGGTCTCGGTAGCAGCCTGCGAATCAACTGAAGCGGCCATCAGGAGCAGCAAAAGTGCCTCACTGAGTACTGGAGGACTGACGACTAGCTTAACGGAAGCGTCGTCAAAAGGTTTGGACCTGTGCAGTCTGTCTCTATCTTTATCTTTACATTTTTTCAGAAGATATGCTGTCGGATGGGTTATTGAAACAATATCGGAATTCAAGGACTGTAAACGAAAATATCTGGCTACAATAAGGGCTCAACAATGGACAGTTCTGGTATTAAAGCACAGAAGCAACAATGGGGGACGTCGTGGTTTCGGTCTAGACAAGTGACGCAGTAAGAGTGGAAGTTTCAGTGTGGTATTTGCTTTCCATAGGCGAGACAGTTATTAACTTTTTCTGACATCGGTTAGTGCAAGAAAAAAGGATCCCAATGGGGTAATTAGCTTTAGAAGATTTCAACTTCAATTCAGAAATGAAAACTCAGGTAGCGGCCGACCAGCACTCATGCTAATTGCTTCTGCTTTGGGCTCCATGGCAAGAAAGACTGAGGTAATGGCATCGGCTGCCTTACTTTATACCACAGATGACCTGATGTCAATCCTCAAGCGACAGCAACAGACGCAGAAATACTAAGTCCCTGGTATTCTGGCCAGCCGAGGACTACCCTGGCAGGGATAACCCAAATGTGATGACTGCAACAGTGAAACACGAAGAACGTCTACAGGGAAATCAGAAACCTTACAAAAAAGTGCATTTATCAGGATAAGAAGAGCTTTTGTAATACTGCACAGACTAACCACCTCTCCAACCCTAAAAATTTCTGGTCTGCTATAAAGAATATCCTTCACCCTGGTAACCCCAAATCCCTTCCCTAATAACTCCCCGCTGGAGACTGCTACCCTACTTAATAACTACTTCATAGACATTACCCGTAAATTAACTCACTCCGACCATAACTGCAATCCCCTAAACTCTTCCACTTCTCCTATGCATAATAAAAAAACACCCTCTCTTTTAAACCTGTCCCCATCTCCTGTATCAAATCTCTCCTTTGTAAAATTAAACCCTGCTTCCCATCTGCTGATAAACTACCCCACCCCTTTCTCAAGCTTGCTGCTGAATTCATATCCTTCCCTATTGCTATACTAATAAACAGATCTGTTCAAGAGGGCACAGCTCCAGGCACCTGGAAATCTTTCTAGACTATACCACTGCACAAAGGAGGTAATTCCACAGACCCTCTAACTTCAGACAGACAGCCATCCTATCACCATTTTCTAAAATTCCTGAAAAGTGTGTTCACTCTCAACTGCTTAAGTACCTAATCCGTGAAAATCTCAACCCCTACACAACATGGCTTTCAGCCAAACCACAGTACTGCTACCACCCTCCTATCATTTACACATACAGTTGCTGAGCCCAGAGATAAACATCATCTAGGGTCCTGTCTCTTCCTTGACCTATCAAAAGCATCTGATACAGTGTCTCACTCTAAACTACTAAGAAAACAAACCGATCTTAACCTCTCTCCTCCTATTTCTCCAGTTACCTTACTAATAGGCTACACTCTGTACGATGGGGTCGCTTCCTGCTCCCCCTTCTTGCCTGTAGAAACAGGGGTACCCAAGGGGCCTTCTATTCAATATCTTTACCAACCACCTCCACTCGGCTTGCAGCCACTCATCTCTTATCCAATATGCAGACAACTCTACCCTCATCAAAACCTCTAACATGTCACATCCTCATTCACTTGCACAAAACACATTCATCGCCATAGAAAAATGGCTTAATGAAATCCAGCTTATCCTAAATCCTAAAAAACTAAACTCTTCCTCTTCCTACAAGATCACTCTCACACCACAAACCCACCTTTTCCATCTCTTCTCTAAACAACACAATTATCAGAGTTGATCAATATACTAAACTCCTGAGTACCATAACAGATGAGCAACTAAAATTTGATCGGCATATGAAAAAGACTCATCAAAAACTGGGACTATTGTACTGGAACAAAAAATTGCTTACACCACACACCAAACTTTCCCTAGCTAGGGCTTTCCTCCTGCCAAGCCTTCTCTATGCTGCTCCCATCCTCACAAACTTAGAATCCAAATTATTCTCCCAACTCTAACAAACATATAATAAAATCACCAGATTTGCAACAAAGCAACCTTATAAGTCACATCATTGCATTAAAAAAACTGCAGTGGCCTGAATTCCCGCCAGCAACTTATCTCACAGCTACAAATCGCACACTCCATCTTACAATAACCTACTGCCTGTCTCTCCCTCTCCTACATTGTTTCCTTCTACACCCCTACTAGATCTTTCAGAAGCTCTAACCAACAACTCCTAAACATACATAAACCCAACAAAAACATTGGTAAACTACTTTACAACTCCAACATGTCTTTAGCCAGGAACAAACTTCCTAACACTATTAGAAACATCCCAAATACAAACCAGTTCAAAAAGCAACTTAAACTTTTCTTTTAAGCTCTTGGATCTGCCCTTGCCAGGACACCACCATTGCCAGGCCACTAGAGAACTAAACTGGCTAGAATTTGCACATTACCTACATTACACACAACCTACCTTTGTCCATAAACTCATTTATAAACCAGTGTTGACCTTCCCTGAAAAATATCCTTGAACCTTACATCCCATCTAAAAATAACAATAAACACCTACTTAATGTATCAAAACCTAGTAAAACAGGAGGTAGCTGCCTCTATTCCCATTCCATAACTAAGCTGTGGAACGTCTTCCCATCAAGAGTTACAGAATTAGACAACAATCTCATTTAAAAGAAAACTAAAACAACATCTCACTGATAACCCCAGATGCACATGCAACACATCTGCAGCCTCCTTAATCTAGCAAAACTGTTTCACGTAGCAAATATACTTACGTAATATGTTATGCTGTTACTAAAGATTAGGGATAACTCAAATGGTGTATCACAGTCCACACATCAGTACAACCATCTTAACACATTATCTCTTCTTTGTCACTTTTTACTTTTATTACTACCATTAAATATATGTTACCTATAATCTACATATTCCCACCACCTAGCTATAAAATAACTATATCTGTTTTACCTTTAAGTTTAACCTTCCCACTACACTTACCTTTCCCTACCCCCCCCCAAAGAATTGAGCTGTATTGCTAAATATTTCTAACTGCATAGTTTTCCTACATGCTAATGTTCTATTGTCACTGTATTGTGCCTTTTTACAACATATGTTCTGTTCAGATAGCTTTGTGTATTATTTCACTTGCTTTATATGTAACTGTTTCCTTACAAAATCATGTTATGATTTTCATGCAACTTGGAGCTTTTCTCCCTGGGTCTCCACTGAAAATGGGTCGCAAGCCCAGTGGACCTTGCTGGTCAATAAATAAATAATCCTACATAATCCCTCCCTTCTCTGTCCTTTTCTCTCTTCTTATCCAATAACTTTATGGCTACCTTTCTGAGGAATCTGCCTTGCTCACAGTTCTAGGTGGCTATACTCATAGTACTGTGACTACTAAGTATCCACTACAAAAAAATACACACACACACTGTACATTCCATGCCTCATCTGTTAATACATATTGTGAATATTTGGTATTACCAGTTACTGTCAAATTATGCATATTTGAAATTGCCAGATTCTGTCAAATTTATCTCATTCTATTTGTTTATGGTAACTGTATTTTGCTTAACTTTTTGTGCATATTCCTTGTTTTACTTTTTATTGTTACTATATTGTATAACTTGAAGTACATTTTTATATATTTTATGTTATGTTTGTATGTAATTTCCTGGAGCCTTTCTCCTTGGGTCTCCACTGAAAATGGGCTTCTAGCTCAGTTGGACCAACCCAGTTAATAAATGTCAAATAAAATAATAAATAAGTAATAGTACTGATTAAGTCAGTGAATTTGAAAAGGTAAGTTAACTTACAAGTGTTATGTAGGACCAGTTGATGGTATGTTGCTTAGGATAAAAGTTTCAAGTAGTACACTGCAAGATAACCAAGAGAGAATTTTGAAATATGTTACAGTTTGAGCCACTAAAGGGAAGGATACAAATGTCTCTTATGCAAAGAGACTTGGGCATTGTTAATCTTTTTGAAGGAAATCATGATTTCTGATCTTGGAAAGATGGAAGTGATCTATGATGCAGCAAAACGGGTCTATATTACAAGTTCAAAGTTTGTAAACTTTGAATCTCATATGATCTACATCATATGAGCGAAGTTTCCAAACATCGAACATTTCAATGGAGATCGCTGTAGGGAATATTTCCCTTCACTTCAATGTAGTGTGATCTGGGGGCTGGTATATTTAAGTAGTGGGGGGGTGCAGGGGGCTTGCCCCCCTGCATACAGCGTTCAGGTAGGTTTTTTATTTTTAGTTTATATTTTATGTTCGATGTTTGAAAACTTCACTCATATGGACTCGATCATATGAGATTCGAAGTTTACAGACTTCGAACATATAATACAGACCCCAGAAAAACTAGAGGCTATTTTAGTAGAGTAGTGTAATGCCACTGCCTTTTTTGTTTGTGCAGTTAAGGAATAGTAAGCTGTAACCAGGTAGCACAAATCTCTTCAGAGGCTATAGTGGGTTTTAACAATGTCTCAGTTATGGTTAGAATGTTAAGATTGATGGATTCAATCCAGGATTGCATGGAGAGGATTTTACTACATGTTCTCTCGGCATTAGTATATTTATACTGATTGTTGGAGGTTTGTGTGAGGTGTTGATTGTGGGGCAGATGGGGAGCCCTGGGTTTGGATGGATGTTCCCACTGGATAGAAGTGAATCAGAAGTGGAAGAGAAGATGACATTGTTACCAAATTACTAAACACAAATTGTTCTGTGGGAGAGCTAGACATGTTGGGAATACAGGGGAAAATGGTAAGGTGCTGGAAGGTGAAGGACACTTGTATGATAAAGTTATGGACTGGCATACTAAGACTGGGTGAGAAAGGGAATAGCAGTGGCTATAAATTTAGAGTACAGTGGTAAAATCTAGTGGATGATGTGGTAGTTAGTCAGCAGAGTAGGGAGGAGGAGGAGTATTGTTAGAGCTTGGACTATTATTTTATTTGGAAATTGATATGAGTGGGATGGCAAGTATGTTGGTGATGTGGGAAATGTAGGGCTAAAAAACTACAGGGGAGGGGAAGGAGCGAAGAGAACATGAAGTGGAAGGAAAGGAACTATTATGTGGAGTTGAGAGGAAGTGATGTAGGAGGAGAAGGTAAAGGATGCAACAGGAACTTTACTTGACAAAGTTGTGAATGACTGGTAGGTACAAGGGCGACTGGTTGTCTAGGTATAAATGTAGTGTAAGGAGGTGGTGAGCAAAGTAATGTTGAGTTTAGCAAGGCTGAGAGGAGAGGACCAACTCCAGCAGAGGACTGATGGCTTTCCACCAAAAGAAACTGTCTGCTTTTACCCAATTTTGAGGTAAATGTGTTTAGAGGGTAAATACAATAACAAGTACTAGGCTGATCCAGAATGAAATAAATGGTTTATGTTATGAAATTATACAGCTATGTAGTTTAACTTATTTTAGAGTAAGGCAGCTGGAGTTGGGTCAGGGAGTGGAAAAGTGATTTTAAAAAATGTACCACCAAAGTTATACTATCTGGAGACAAATGCAGCTGAGAAGAGGAGCAATCAGGTAATACAAACGAATGTGGTTGCTTCTCCCTTACACGGTTTTCCACCAAATACAGTCTATGAAGCTGAATGGGCAGAGAAAGAGTGAAAAAAAAAAGTGTTCTTGCTACTCTGACTGCTTGAGGTGAGTCACAGCTTTTAAATTAATTTTTACAGGACCAGCATTTACCTGAGGTCTGCTAAGTGTACCAGAAAGTTGCTGTTCTAACAATATAGTCCCTTACTTGAAGGCCAGCCATTGCTTCCCTATTGCTTTTTGCAGTTGGAAAACTCTCAGTAAAAGATTGTGGCTGAGGAAATTGCTTTTACCAGGGAAGTTTTGCTCTGTTAAACTAGAATCTGCTACAGTACTAAATCAGATTCAACTAAAGCAGTATAAAAGTCTGTGGGAGGGAGTGTGGGGGGAGGGGGGGTTCCTCTAGCATCTTCAGCAGTACACCACAGTGCACTGGTGTATGTTTACTGCTGGAGTTCTACTTCAAAATTGTCCCACAATCAATATTTTTACTGCTGGAGTACTACTACAAAAATGATGGAAAAAATGTTTGCAGTTCTGCAGTTATTTATGCAATGTCAAATGATCTTGGGTAATGCCTTGCATTAGTTTTTAACTAAAGATGTTTATCTTTTGTTGACAAACCTGAGTTCATTAAGCAGTGAGATTTTCCTAGCAGTTCTAAAGCAGGAATCTGCAAGGTGCCTATATGCTGAGTGCACTTACTGTACAGTGAGGCAGCTCAATAGATATAAATTCACTTAGATCAGAAGTAAAAGCATTAAAAAGCACATGTAGTGCATGGAGCGCAGTGATCACAATCTGATACCCAGAAAAAGGCAATTCAGTTAAGCAGTGGAGTGGTGGAAGACCTGATCTTAAACATTGTTAAGCACCCCTCTAAGATCTGGTCTCTCACAAATAATAGTGCCGGACAGCAAACCACAGTGGCAGAACTTGAAAAACAGCTTTGTTTTGGACTGTTGTGCCTCCAATCCATCCATAACTTTCTTAAAAAAACATAGTCATGACACACACCGCTGTCCATTTGATAGTGGCTGCTAAGTACTTTACTGGCTATGAATGTCTGCAAATCACTTCACATTTTTTTTGGCTCTAGTTCAGTTGGTTGACGTACTAAACTGTCAAAACTGACATGGTTGAGACCACTTGACAGACAATTTAGATCGTCAATCAACCTGAACAACATAAATAACACTTGCAAACAAAACAATGTTTTTGCAGAGTACTGCAAGCTCCCCTGAAAATTATATATACCAACTCTGAGATTGCACTACAATGGGGAAAAAGGCACATTCCCTGATCCCTACCGTACCACAAGTCAAAATGGACAAAGAACTAAATAGTCAATCATATGGTCTTGACAATTAAGTACGTTGACCATCTGAACTTAGCCCCCCCCCCATTTTTACTCTAAATAATAGCACATAAAGAAATACATTTCTGTACGCTTCAAATAATTATGACCGAGTTTACAATGGTTACCCTGTACTGTGTGTTCTTGACATGGACTTCAAGAGTCATCTCTTGAGGAAATTCTTGGCATCCATGTCTCGAATGCTTTACCATCAAAATGTTGATTGCACATCGTCGAAACTACTTACTCGAACTCTGACTGCTGAAAAAGTCAAACACTGATATTCCAGACCGCAAAATCTCACCCCCTTTTTGACCCATGTTAGCACTTGTTTTAGATGTGGAGTGGTTGGAAATGTCGACTTTTTTTTCGGCATTCTGAAAAATCGGCTGTAAGAATTTCGTGGAAATTTGTCAACAATGTGCACATTTATGTGCTATCAACATTTTGAGGGTAAACCATCTCGAACATATAATAAAACCGCCAATCCATTCATAATCCTCTAATAATTTATACATAATAATTTACTATGAGTAATGGGGTTAAGAGTACTCAGGCAATACAGTACAGTACAAAAAAAATCACAAACCATTTAAATTTATGCAAAACGCAATACTTATTGAATGGCAAACTTCAGCAGTAAAAATATACCAACATTCTGAAGTATTTTATAAGTAAGCCTGTTGTTTTTGTAAATGTTTATGAGAACATAAGCTCACCACATTAAATCAGATAAAGTAAAGAGTTCAATTATATAAAACAGATGAAATAATCCAGCAATCACAGTGACTACATTAATTGCACTGTTGGGGTGGGGGTGGCATGACAGCTGTCATAATATATAGTACTACAACCTACTCTTCTCAGTCACAGACAGCAGTACATAGGAACAATACTAAGCAGTCATCACTGGAACTGTAAAGATGCCTAGCCATACACATCTTTAAGTAGACACACTTAAAAGTAATAGCCACTTAACAGTCTTAACCTCCCAAATCAAGCAGGGTCATACACGATAACTTTGGAAAAAATTTAACAGGAAAGTTCATACGTTTGACTGCCAAGCTTATGATGCATCAAGCCCATGCTGGTATGTTCTACTACCCATATTTTGATGTATATAACAAAATTATACTGAAGGACGTTGATGACTGACTTCTGCTGATGGCAAGGGGAACACTATTTCATAGTGCTGGAAGGTGTTGTGTAATGCATCAGTCTTATTTTTCCTATTGCCACTCCCAGGTGATCAGGGTTCAATTAGCAGCCTGGGCTACTGAACAGGCAGCAGGGAGGGACAGGCGTGCCTATCCTAGGCAGAGGGTGGTATGTGGGCATCTCTTTGCGACAATCTTTTTTTGGAGGACAAAGATGCTGCTAGAGGAGGCGTGGTAGTTAAAATGGGCCTGGGTGAGCTGCTGTGGAACTAGGGGATATGCTGCTTGATCATATTGCATGCCTATCCTAGACCGAACCATGTTGCCACAGGGGGGGGGGGGGCAGGTCAAACAGCAAAAAAACAAAATAAGAAATAATTTCTTTTTCTACTAATGACTTTTATTTTTAGGATTAAGTTCCCATATCATATCCTAGCTTTGCAGAGTCAGAAATAGATCAAGCACTGTCTTTCAGACCAGACAGAGGTCACCTATAAAGGTACTCATAAGAAAAAAAATAACAACAGCTTCTAAAGCATTTCTAACCTCGTGATGTTTTTCTGCTAAGGAATCGCTGTATCTTTTCAGGTTCTTTCAGGTAACTTGTTTTCACTACTCAGTGAGGTATAAAGTAGTAAGATGAGCTCCAGGGGGGTGGGGGGCCTTGACATGCCCTTTAGAACTGGATGAACAACTATGCTTCTCTGTTTGGAGAAAAACACACTGGTCAAAACTGAAATTGTTTACCTCTGTCCCTAGTTTTTATGACTGGACCATTTATTTAGTAAACTTCATTTTACGTTTCTCTCCATCACTTATAATACTTCATTTACTGACCTTAAAGGTGAAGTTATTACTACTGTAATATGTGTATATTTTTTTGTAGATCATCAAGGAGAACTTTTATGAAAGTTAATGTTTACCCAGTTTGCAGTCCTCAGCATATTTATCTATAGTCTACTTCATACGTTTTATCTGACAACAGTCTGAAAATAAGCGACTTCTGTAGAGTCCTGGTGAATATCACTGGCAACCCTATCAGGACAGAGAGACGATCTCTTCTACCTTGACTTGTTGTGTCCTGTTGCTTGGCAAGTGTTTTACTCATTGAAAAACTACAGACTTCAATTTAATGTTTTTAATTTATCATTTATTCCCTTACATGAAACAGGTTTGAATGTTTTAGACATGATCAACATAGGCAGCATTCACTGCCAGTCCAGTCCTTCATCGAGTGATTTTTGTACTTCAGAGAGTGATGCAGGATTTAGAATGCAAGATCTCCTCTTTACAAACTCAAAACTATTCCATATGTCCCCTGTGTCATTCTGGGCAAACTCCATTATGACTCTTTCCATGATTTTACTTAAAATACTAGTCAGGCTGATGGGTCTAAAATGGTCTGGGTGACATGTGACTTCCCTCACAGCTTTGTCACCACAGATCGGAGATGTGTCCACAAGTTACAATTTTATTTAAAATGACTGACAGTGGTTTAGTTACCACTGAGTATGTTGTCAGGTCCTATGGTATGCGATTCTTAATTTTATTTGTCGCAGCAGATTTAATACCCGTAGATATAAGTGAGATGTCTCCTTATTGCTACAGTACTCTGACATACTTTTTTTATTGCTAAGCTTGCACAAAGTTTTTCTGCAAACACATTTGCCATGTCCAGGGGCTGGCTAATGAGTTAATTGTTCACTGGTAACATGTTACATTCATACATTTTTCATTTCAATTTTCTGATGTAATTAAAGAATCCCTTACTGCTGCTTTCAGCCTAAGAGATCAAGCTCAAAGTGAAAAGCTGGAACATTAAACAAGAAAAGTAAGTAGTTTCTGTAGTTTTTTTTAAATCCAGAGTTGTTTTATGGGTTGTTTTTGAAAGCTAAGTACCACCTCCTTTTTTCCTTTGTGTATCTTGCTACTTTTTTATTACACTAACATTTGTTTTTGTTGAATTTGCATGTATATTTGTGTCTCAGCAGTAACAATGACACACCCCAAAGCAGACACGAGTACTCCACCAGGAGAACATGCAGAATGCACAACCATACGCAGGTGATTTGTCGAGTACAAAATGACTGCAAGAAACCACAGTAAAGAACAGAATGACTACTCTAGGTGCAGCAGTCAGATGTAGGCCCCAAGGAACCTTATTTTGCATCTGTTAACCAGAATGTTCTGCTGGGCTACAGAAGACCCCCTTTTCAGCAAAATACTGTGAAGAAAGGTTCCATGAAAACATCACAGACGTAACAGTATTTTCAGAAATATAAAATATGTTCAGCATCACAGATTCAACAGTGTTTTACCATATAAAAATATCATAAACAATTAAGAAAACTATATTATATTACTTTTCAGTATTAATTATATAAAGAGGAAAATAAAGCTGCATCACAGACATGATGATATGGTCTCTTTATGACATAAAAGGAAAATAACAGCCTGTCCTACTACAGCAAGTAACAGTTAAGAGGAAGGAAGAAGTATCATTCTGCAAGTTATCTCAGCAACATTGTAGACATTAATTTGAGAAGTCTTTTAGTAAGACAAAGCATTCTGTCTTGGACCTGACATCTAGAAGATCCATTCACCACATCTGCCTTACTCTAATGAAGCAAGTTTCTAGGGTATAGTAATTCTCTTAGCTACAGTCAGGAATATAATAAAGCTTAGTTAAAGATGTTTTTATTTATTTATTTGTGACTGTCCTGCAATGTTGTTTTAAATATTTCCTGTGGTTTTAAACTCTGATGTCACTGTGAATATACATCTAGTATTGTCTTGTTCTTTTATTATTTATTATTTATTATTAAATATATTTAAACATTTCATTGTGGCTGTTCTGTGTAGAGATATTTAAGTTTTTTTGAGAGTGCTTGCATGTTTATTTGGTGACAGCTTGTGGGCCACTCCTAATAGCCTTGCTCTTGGCCAAACTACCATTTGTATTAATATTACACAGTAAGACTGGACACCCTTTGTTAAGGGCCTTAAAGTAGCTGATAAGGAGTGACTGGTGGCAGTAATAACTAGGCAGAAGGGGGCATAGCTAGTAAACCTGTGCCAGCCTTTCCCAGGTGTGTGTGTGCGTAAATCTAACCTTAAAGTGTGTGTGTGTGTGTGTATGTGTAAATCAAACCTCAAAGTGTGTGTGTGTGTGTGTCAGCTACTTAGGCAGGCACACAAAGCATGGGTTGGACAGAGGGTGCTGGGGGGTCTTAGCTTGGTCACTCAGCTGAGCTCTCAACTCTATAGCTGTGACAGTGGGGAATCTTACTGGGGATCTGGAGGAAGAGTGAGAAACCAATCCTGGACTGACTGTGGACTCTGTGTGCTAAGGGAAAAAATACCTGATGCAGAAAGCTGTATCTGGAAATACTGTATGTGTACTTGTCTTCCTCCCAGTGCATGTCCTCCACTGATGCCAATTATAAGGATTGAGTCTCCTTGATTACTGGTCCAGTGGTGGGGTGTCACAATGTTATATACACTGCTACTGCAGCTCTAGAGTGTTGCAGGGTATTCACTGGAAGGGTTCTGGGCACGCATGAGCACAAAGACCTGGGAAAGATGTGCAGTATTAACACATAGGCAGAAGAAGGCAGTGTCCTAACTCTAGAGGGGAAAGTTAAGTGCACAACTTTATGAGCTGTAGGTAACCTGCCTACCTCCATCAAACTATGACAATATCATCACACTTTGGGTGACTGCATGAACCTGCAAATCTTACTGTCATACTCTGCATCACGTATGGTCTCTGAAAGCAACCAAAGGTGGTCAAAGAGTTATTACTTAAATAAAAAAACAGGTTGCATGCATATCGTATATGGTTATGACTGATGTGGTTAAGGGTAAGAGTTAATGGAGCTAGGGAAATGAGAGGAATACAGAACTCTGGTAGACATATTAAGCTAGCATAACAACAACAGATAAAGTGACGACACCCGCAGTCAAATGTATTACAGAGTGAGAACCTATAAAAAAAATAATTCTGGTCAAGGCTATAGATGGACAGTTTATTAAACAGTTAAAAGTGATGCACTGAATCAAATGCTTTCTTCAGAAACTACAAATAATGTCACCAGTGAGTATGATTTACTCATCACTGCGACAGAATGCATCTGGAAGTATAAATAGTGCAGTACTGGGGGTAAACAGAGATCAAGTCACCAAACAAGAGACTATAATCATTCAGACAACTGAGGATTTGGGTAGAAACAATGATACTTGTACCTTGGAGTTAGTATTACAGAGGCAGGCTGACAACTCTAAGTGAAACAACAGCGGCTTGTTTCAAGATTACAAATAAGGCCAGAGGAGAGGGAATTTTTTTTTACTAAACTAACTGAATGACAAATTAAGGCTTGCAAAAGGCATGCAATGTACAGCTTCCAAAATAGAGATGGCTATGGAGCACCCATGTTAAACTGGACACCTGTACATTAAATGGGTGAATAAAAATGGGTTATCACCTGAACAAATATAACTGTTTTGGAACAAGTAGGGAAGAAGATTGAAGAATGGCAACTGGAAGGGGGAATTTGACATCTGACTTAAGAAAACTGTACTTAGAAAGGGGATGGCAATGGCCTGGAAATGCAATGCTTGTGGCAGTGGTACAGGACAAGTCATCAGAAAGGTTCAGTCTCACTTGGGACAAAGCTATAATGAGTGGAGAAAAAGGGATGGGAAGGACAGCTGCAATACTTATAGGGACTCAAAAAAACCCTATTCTTATTCCTCTGGCTTCCTCACATGTACATATATGGCTGACAATGGGCTACATAACGGATATGCAGGATCTTAAGATGAAAACAATCATCCACAAACCAAATATGTGACTGTGGCATAAATAAATATTCCCTTTAGTTCACTCCTGAACAGAGTGCTTCAAAAACTGCAGAAGTATACAACCTTTACCCTTCTGTTCAGACGTATATACAGTTATACACTTTATCCAAACAACCTTATGAAAATGCCCACCCTAGTTACCAAGACACCCATATTTGGGTTAGATGCAGATAGTGTTCTGGCTCCAACAATAAAGCTGTCAAATGTTGTATATAACAGCAGAACTGAAGACACAGTACAAGTGGGGATTATGTTCCATGGATTACCTCACTTTACAGAAGCTCTGCACAAGGAACTCAAGAGTTATCCAGCAACCCTTCCAGGCCCTGTGTTTACTTGGAAGCCAGAGTGCTTCTCAAAGCAAACCGTTACTGTTGACAACACCATCCAGGGTGGCCAGCTACTCCTGACTTAACTTTTCTTTAACAGAAACATTCCTCTTATGCTACATGGAGGATTTACTGACATCACCACTGTGGAATGTTTGTTATCAATTCAAGGAAGGAGAAAAAAGTTGCTTTATTTATGAACAGTTTAGTTTACAATAAATATGCCAAATTAAATCACTACATGTAAATTCTTGGAATACAATACTGTATCCACAAAATAAATATCCTAAACATAGCAAGAAAATTGCAAGAGATAAGTTATTAGAAAAGGAGCAGACATTTACCTCCTAATATTTAGTCAAGAGTTTACTTCAAAAAAAACATTCAACAGTGCATTAAGGAAAAATGTTTTGTCCCCTAAGGACTTCTATATGGCAAGTCTTTGATCCTTAGTCTCACAGAAAGGAAGTACTTCCTACTTAAATTTTCATAGTTGACAACACATCATGCTTTCACGTAAATTAGAGCTTCCTGACAGTGTGCCTATTTAACAGAAAGCAAGTATAGTACATGTCACTGCTAGCTGAATGGCAGGAGAATGCGCAGTTGCTGAACTATAAAATGTGTGGAAGGGGAAATACTGGAAATAAAGAAAGGGATGTAAAAAAAAAAAAAAACAATGAAAAAAATGTGAAGGCTAAGCTGACTGATACACCTGAAGAAGGGTATGATTCTGGTAAAACGGAGAACAAAGAAGGGAGGAGGACACCTATTAAGGAAAATGAGAGGGGGAATTAATAAAAGAAAAAAAGAGGCTGCTCTTTCCTCTAGAAGGTTAGGTTCACATACATGATACAATCCTATAAAGTAAAACCAATGCAAACCTACAGTTGAGAGGGTACTATCAAACAACGGACTGCACTTACAGAAATAGGCAACTGACTACAGTTAGGAACAAAGTATATATGAGTACTACTTTAATGTACAACAGTACCACAGCTCATAAAAACGTGCATTTCAGTAAGCAGAGTTTAAGCACTGAAGAAAGACAGGTGTTATCATAGAATTATACATTCCATTCAATGTCTCCACAGAAAGCATGGCCCTGTGGCCTCCTTCCTCAAGATGGTGACAAAAGTTGCCCCTACCATATCGGGTATGACTTGTAAACGGCACGGCTACAATAATAATGAAGATGGTCAAAGAAATAAATGTTCTGCAATTTACTTAAGTTGATTTACTCTTTTGTTAACCAACATGGTGAAATAGCCACAAGGAACCTTTAAGGCCAAGAGTGGGTACAGAACAATAAAAAATGACATCCTGGTCAGAAATACATGTAAAACTTTCAGAAATGTCAACAAGCATTACAAAGAATGCTACAGCAGAATTAAATCCAAAAGCTTAACAACAAAATAAAAACTAAAAATAATTAGGTTAAAGCAGAAGCTTTAGCTCACACAGTGACTGAGAGGGCAGTGTTCTTGCCTCATAGTAAGAGGTACTCAGGTTCAATTCTTGGGTCTGCATGTCTTTCCTATGTTCGAGTAGGTTTTCTCTGGGTGCTCTGGTTGACTCCCACATTCTAAAGACATGTAGTAGGTGGACTGGACATTCTAAATTGGCCATAGCTGCGAGTCTGCATGCATGAGTGTGCTATGGAAGAACAACCACGGCAGAGTTAGCTACCCGGAGGCTTGAACATTGCCTCTAGATGATTGTCACTGCTGATATGACACTCCAAAAACCATGTGCAAAAATGGGAGTTATGAATGGATGGAAAGCAGACACTTTAAATAAAGCAGCTATCCTCAATCACTTTATGTTAAAGGTACTGAATATAAATCTTTCTTGTATAAAAATAAAGTGAAAAATACTTGCACTGCTTAGAAATGCTGCCAATGCCAGCCTAAAAGACAATTCCAGATGTCAAAAATTTCACAGTACGTAGAATGCCAAAAGATAAATGGGAATTAACAAGTTATCAGAGTCTTGTTACCTATCATTTTGACAGCAACTTAACAGAGAACCACTGAATTCTACTGAAAAACAACAAACATTCCAGCCTACAAGCCAAAATAATGATTGGCATTTCATGAAGCAATGCAGATAGGAAAGCCTGAATACTAGAGGAATAAGCACACTACTGCCAACAGATTTCCATGTATTATGTCAGGCAAAATGCAACTTGCTCAGCAATGTTGTTATGCAGCAGTTCAAGATATCAGAAATTATAGCAACTGGACAAGTCCAAGGTACACCAAAGTCACAAAACTAACTAATATCAAGTCAGCTCCAAGGCATAGAGGAATAAAGTTTCATTATGTCCAAAACAACCTGGGTAGGGGTTCAGACACTGCAGGAGCTGTGCCGGTGAGGAAGTGATGAAGCAATGCTACCTTGCCTCTTTCACTGAGAAGTGGCAGACACACAAGGGTAGATACTCCATACAAGGGGACTGTTAATCTCACAGAGACAATGCCTTAGAGGGTTACATCACTCTAAAAAAGAAGTGGCATCCCTTGCAACTGCCCACTGTACACATTCATTCGGATCTATGACCATGCGTAGTGGAAAACCTTGGGCATAAAAAAACTGTGATGATGATGCCTGGATGACAGTCATACTTTTACCTGATAAAGAGGGAAGAAATGTGGGATAGCAGCTTAGGTACTGGTGTGATGTTTGCAAACAGAAATAAAAATATTATCATCTGGATTAAAAAAAAAACATATTCCAGCTGTCAGGCAAGACCTTCAGCTTCAGTGAAGTCCTAATCACCAAGTGTTTAGTACTTTAAAAACTGAATTTGAACTTTTTATCAATGGACTACTGTGAAATACCCAGAAAATTAACATGAAAATCTGTTATAAAAACATTAAGTGAGTGTGAAGATAGTAGTCATGTGAGGAGCCATCAAAACAATAGATCAACAAGGCATAAGTCAACAAACTGTGTGAAACAAATACTAACACAAGGATTTCAGCACATGAAGCACTGAATCAATATTTCACCAGCAGCGCATAACCTCTGATATCAGACAATATTGGGCTTCTGATGGTTTTAGTCAAGTACTTGTCTCACTCTAGCAAGCTATACAAGTAGGTGTTGGTGGGTAACATACTTAAATTCTCTGTAGAAAGAAACTTTTGTAACATTACAAATAAAATCATAACATTTCTATTTGGCATATGGGCAATTTGATTACAAAATCTTAAGCATCCATGCATATAGGTTCATACGTAAGAAATAGGCTAGCTGCCCTCGCTGGCCATTTTAAACCCAGACAATTTATTTTTGTGCTTGAAATAACCTATACCATTTGGTTATAGATTGGCCTTACCCATCCCATGGTCAATAATTATATATTACCTCTATTAAGAATAACTGGGGAGCATATCACAGATAATTTGAAGGGACTCATGCATGGGATATAACATTTAGGAGCTGCCTCTGTCCATTAGTAGTACGGGGGGGCAGTCCTGGGGTAAATTTTCTGTTTCCCATCCAAAGAGCTAACTTGTGCCTGAAAATAGACAGGGATGAACTCTGATTTATGTGGCTGGGAGTCTGTTCTACAGCAGCATTATTCTCTTTGGAATATACCTGTCCCTCCAAACCATTCAGATGATGTTGCAGAAGAGGCTTAGATCCCTAGACAAGTATTTTTTATGCCATTTGATTTACTGATGTGCAGTAAATCCATAAGTAAAGGGTCAGAGGACGCCTTCTATACCAGACACAGGTCATCTCAGCATTTTGCAGGCTACCGAGTATAGTGACAGGGCTTTGAGTCAGTCCATACAGGGCATGCTGTTAAGGCCTTTTATCCTTTTAGTAAGGTATGTCTGTGGGTGTTCCAGTTGTTGCATGTGTTTGGACAGATACTCACCAAAGGGGGCATTATACTCAATGACTGGCCTAATGAGGGCCGAGTAAAAGGGAAAGATGACATCCCCAGATCTAGACACAATCCCTTTGTTTATATGCTGTGCAATATAGAAGGTCTTTCATGCTGGTCAAAAGTTAGGTCAATGCCACCATAAATTCCCAAATCCCAAAAAACTGGGTCAACTCTTATGGGGTATTGTCAATGTAGTAGTTCCCTGGGGTAGCTGACTTCCCAAAGGATACAATAATGCTTTTTTTTGGCGTTTAGTTTCAGACCATGATTTTGACACCAGTTATTTACTTGAGACAAACCTTTCAGCAGGATGGCTAAGTCATTTGGGGATTCAATGACTGCTTCTAGGTTACAAACATTTCTAAACCTAGGCAGAGCCCTTTGTTATTGGCTTTTACTTCAGAAAAGTAGATGCCAAGCAGGAGCGGTCCCAGCACAGAACCCTGGGTGACTTCTACTGGTGACTGGTCTCTATTGTGGAGTTAATTTCCTCTGTTTTGATTACCTGCATCCTATTTGTGAGACAGTTGGCAATCCAGTGGGTTACACAGAGGTGTATTCCCAGTTTATTTAGCTTTTCTACTATGACTAAGTGAGGAATCGCGTTAATATTTTTGGCCAGGTTGAGGTATGTGGTGTATACCATTTTGCCTACACCCATTGCTTTGGTGACCTTTGCAAAAAAAATCACCAGGTTAAGTACGTGTGACCTTCCCTTCATAAATCCTGAGATGGGTCCTGTGTTTGGAAGTTCCCTATGTACTGATTAATAACATGAGAAGTCTTTCTGTCTATATATAACTTATACATAGATACATATTATATTTTATATACAATAAGAAAAGTCTTTCCATATATTTGACATGATGCAGGCTTAGCCTATTTCTGAATGTCAACATCCACGGCACCCTGGACCTGTTTTGGCATTTTTTTCATTTCTATTTCTGAATGTGTTTTAAGATTCAAGTCTGACCTCAGTGCATCTAAAATTGAGCTTAGTCACTCATATGGAATTTATTACATCTAGAAATGTTTTAATGTATGAGAATTAATTCTGTATTCAGAAATCTGGTAGAGCAATGTCAGCTACATCAGTCCCACCCCCAAATCCTTGTTTATGTCTCTCCTGATCTGAACATATTTTGTGTGCCTCAAAAATAATTTTTATTTAACATTTACACTGACTAGGAGGCAGCCAGGTATGTTGTTCGTGGTGTTTTTACTTTTGGATAGTGAAAACAGGACTTAGTCTAAGGTAACTATGGGGAGGGGGTTAGTTTCAAGAGCAATGGGAGGAATGCAGGGGGACATAGACCCATGTTTGTCATATAGGATACAGGCAATGGTCTCCAATATTTTTTTATGGGAGAAAGATAATTTATTATGCACAGTAAGCATTTTCCACCTGTTGTTATCACATTTGTTTATACAAGAATTCAGTCATAAGAATTTAGTTCTAAATTCCCCACTACATTTGCAACAGATAGAGACAGATACCCAAATACAGTAGTTTAGATGCAAATAAAAGTCTGAGGCATATATCAGTTTTGACTGCAGGCTGATCAATGCTACCAATTCCTTGCTGGGGGGGGGGGGGGGGGCACTACTGTATTTCTCCAGCTTGCCAGTAAATGGAAACTGGTTGGCTCTGGAAAAGTCTCCCAGGACAGAATTGCTGCCTTGGTGGAGCAACACCCAACAGAAGTATGTTGTAGCTTGGTGTTCAGCTTAATCAGGGAGGACATGGCACATGGTAAAGTGCAGGCAGGTTGTAGCAATATTTGTATGGACAAGGTCAAGAAAATGCAAATCTCTAGTGTTGGAGCACAGGAATCTGGTCCAGGGAATTGGTGTTAAAAGTTTGAGAACCACTATGCATATTTGTTATCAACTGTGTAGGTTTGCCAGTTGATGGAGATGTTGTTGATGTCACAGACGCAAAGTGATTAAAGTATAATATAATGGTCAACAGAGGAATATTGATGGGGATCCATAATTGGCAACAGTGTGATAATTAGTCTTGTTAGATGCCTCCAATACTTCCAAGAGTTCTAGGTCAATATCATGTTGAATCTGGTAACAGATAAAGGGACTGCTGATGAATACAAATACATCCCATAGTTCCGAGATGGTCCGAGTGAATAAAAAGGCATCTAACTTGGGTATAGAAGGGAATGCTATCAGTATACAGTAACCACAATTTGGTAACTACACACACACACACATACATATATATACATATATATATATATATATATATATATATATATATATATATATATATATATATATATATATATGTACATGCATGTTCAAGAGTCAGGAATGCTTCAAAGTTCAGGCAATGTTTATATTTAGACTCCTAGCACTGAGCAATGACATCTTAATGTAATCTGAATTAGAACTTGCTATGCTGGTATGTGTGGAAGATGGGACTCTGTGCAAAAAAGGCACTCTGGGGGCAGCTAATGCTCTTTCCAATATGTAGAAGCCCTCAGGAGAAAGATGTGGAGCATCTCTGCAGAACCAGGCTGGTCAGTCATCTATTGCCTCCCATGCTGACACATCCTGGATCTCCTTGAAATTACACCAGTTAAAAAAATTGTTGACAGTTAATTATTTTAAGTTTGAACTGTGGCAACATTCTTAGAGATAGCAAGATACTGCTCAACACAAGTGCTGTTCTTGCGTTGGACATATGCATAGAGACTTCCATCATGTCTTTCCACATATCTCTCAGGGTAGAGCATCTAGGGTTGCTCTCTCCAATGTGGGCAACCACAAGGTCCTATTCGCATTTGGGGCAGTGGAGAGACCAAAAGGCCCTTTATCACATCAAATATCTGGTGAAAGACAGACAGCTAAATGTAACCCTGTCTTTATCAGGCATGGTAAGGAAAACATTTATATGCCTAAATATATTGTCACTAATAACTGGAGCACTGCTATAAGGTTGTTACAAGCTCTGAAACTCTTAAGCATGTAGGTGCGTTACAGGAGTGACTTCCTGAGGATGCATGGGCAAGGAAGTAGGTGTCAGCACTGATTTTCAAGTCCCTATGTTGCTGAAGCTTATTAACACACTGTTTAGGAGGCTTAAGTAATCTTTATAAGTATATTGTACCTTTGTGCACATATGTGAAACCAAAAACTGCTTTTAGCCTCGAGTTATACCAAAAGGGTCTACAGCATAGTACTCCTGCTTACCTATATAGCGCAATGTCATGAAGCCACTGTAAGCTATATGGGTATCAGAAAACATGAAGTCTGTACATCCTGCTAAACGTGATTCTTGTAAACAGAAGCTTGTTTGTAGCTGTAGCATGTATGCAGAATATTTAGCCAGTGTCAGTACAAGTATTTCAACAAGGACCTTATCATCCATAGTTGATGCCGTACAGCTGAAGTATGAAAACTAATGCTTGAGCAAAACATACTGATGAAGATCAGCAAGGACACTGCTTTTTTTTTTATTTCAGGTGTTGCACCCATTTATTTAAGGGTGGAAATTAACTAAACTATTTAATTAGTCTGGAAGCTAGATGGAAAATGAGGCTTGCTGTACATGACAAGCATACAACAAGCACAAGATAGGGTTAAGTAATTTGTTCTGTCATAAGCTATTCTTAACATTCTAGAAAGACAGAGCATCTCTAAGTGCATTTTAATTGGAGACAGCTGTAGTGTTTCATCTTATTAATGTGTGCTGGAAAATGCATTTCCTGATCATTTGTGTGTGCATCATTTCTCATTTTGGTAGCACAAGAAGAAAGATCTTTATTCAAAATATTTTACAACTTAATAAACTGTTGATACATTCCTGAATGGGTCTGTGCTGCCATTCTGTTTTTGTGATACTTTAGTGTCAAATTGTGTTACCCTGTGGCTGGTGGGTTAAAGCTGCCTTTTTATGAGTGTTTTACTGGATTTTGTTTTAAATTTCCACATTAAGATGTCACAGCAGGTCATGCTAACATGCTGTTTGGCCTTAGAGAACACAGTTTTGCAGCTACTTCCAAGTAACACATTTTGGAAAGAGAATTAATTTATGTTGCCTGACAAATACATGTTTCTGAATTTGAAAATAGACCAATAAACTACTGCCAAGACAATTGCCTTTTGATGATACTGCATCTATCTGCCTTCAAAGAATTTTAGTAGGCTATTTTACATGAATGAAAGTTATATTGGCAGTGGATGTACTTTACAACCCATGCTCACATAGGACATAAACATATGCTTCAAGGTTACATATGTGTAAATGTCTGGCTTACTGCACCGAAAAACTGGACTTCTTTAAAAAGTGGGAAAATCACAGCTTGAACAGCAATAATGTACTTATGGCAATGCTTCAACAAGATGTCCCTGAATCTGAAACAAAATCAAGAGCATATTTTGATTTTAATATCTCTGTAAATCACTGATGTTATTCTCTATACTGAAATGACCTGGGTAGTGTTATTAAAGAATCTGACCTGAAAATCGAACAATATACATCAGTAATCATAACAACTTTAAACAACAGTACATATTTAACTAGCTAAAAAGTACAGGAAGAGTGGCCAACCAGTAAGAATGAATGAAGGCAGTATATATTCTACAGGTTCAGAAAATTAAGAGAAGACTGGTTATGAAAATGAGAAGACAGGTTTCTACCAATCAGGGTGAGGCTACAGCTGGCCATTCAGATATTTTGACTTAAGTCATCAGGTGGAATCAGCTGAACTGAACATAAACAAACCACTACAACAGCTACTTTTCAAGGTACATGAAGGAGTTCTTGTTTAGTAGTTTAAATATGAGTGCCACATGAGAGGTGAACTCCAAGTGGTGTCCTGTTCTAGGTGCTACAAAGAAGCAGCAACAGACTTTGTTGGCAGCTGTTTGAAGAGAGGTGAGCTTTTCCTTTGAGGCTGAGACAGCCAAATAGCAGAGAAAATTTGAGTTGTGCTAAAAGTATGCCATTCACTATTACTTCTCTATTAGTCCAGTCACCAACCAGGATAAATAAAAACTCCAGCAAGCACACTACCCTGGATTGGATACTAGTCAGTAAGAGCCCCCAGTCATATATAACAGGCTGCTTATCAGATAGCCTCAGTGATCACTCCCCAACAGTCCTACTCAAAAAATACCTATACCAAGCTAAACCTGTCATCTACAGTCAAATACGTAAAAAACTAAACTTTAACCCACTCACATTCATCTCATCCCTCAAAGAATGTAACTGGCATCCTCTAAAGTACCTCAGTCTAGATGACGCAGTTGAATTTTTTTAATACTACCTTCCTGAACATCCTTAATTACCATGCCCCCATAAGATTTTCCAGAACCAAAGTACAACCCTGGCCATGGCTACAGAAAACCACTAAGTCAGAAATGAAAAACAGGGATAAAGCCTGGGAGCACTGATGCAAAACCAAAACCCCCTCAGCTAGACAGAAATTCCTAGAACTACGCAATAGAGTCAAAAAGCTAATAAAACAGGACAAATTCCAATACTACCAGTCTGCCCTAGACTCCTCACAACACAGCCCCAAACAATTCTGGTCCTCCATAAACTCTATCCTCCACCCAGGTAAAGTCGATACCCCTCCTCCTAACATCCCTCACTCCTCAGAAAATATTGCTAGCTCATTCAACACATACTTCACCCAAACCATACAATCACTAGCTAAAAAACACAACCCCCCTCCCCTCCAACCCACCCCTTCAACTAGTAATCTCCCCACTGCTTTCTCTTTTTCTCCTGTACCTACCTCCAACATAAAAAAACTAAACTTAAACCCACCAAATTAGCAGCAGACAGCCTCCCAAGTGAATACCTACAAATTGCAGCTGATGCTCTGGCCTACCCAGTATCCATCTTGATTAACCAATCTCTGTCAGAAAGTTACGTTCCCACACTGTGGAAAGTATCACATATAATTCCCCTCCACAAAGGTGGACCCTCCGCAGAACTAACCAATTACCGCCCCATAGCTCTTCTCTCTCCACTCTCCAAAATACTAGAGAGAGATGCATACACTCTCAGGTCTCAGACTACCTCCTTACAAACAACCTCCTTTCCAATACTCAGCATGGTTTCCGACCAAACCATAACACCACCACTGTCTTACTCTCCTTTACTAACATTATCCTTCAGCATAAAAACAATGGCTATCTCTCCTCTGCTACTTTCCTACACCTATCTAAGGCATTTGACATGGTCCCACACAAAAAACTTATCTCTGTCCTCAATAACCTATCCTTCTCACAATCAGTCACTAACTGGTTTCAGAGTTACCTATCTGACCGCCAACAATCCGTTGTATGGCAGAATGCCATATCTCCCCAACTACCTGTCTCCATAGGGGTTCCCCAAGGATCCATCCTTGGACCCCTACTCTTCTCTGTTTACACCAATAATCTAGCTTCTGCCACCAAACATGGCACACTCATACAATACGCAGATGATTTGACCATCATCTGCTCAGCCCAGTCCCTACCAAAACTGCAAAAAATCACACAGGAAGCCTTTTCCTCTGTTGAAATATGGTTATCCGATGCCCAATTAATACTCAACCCAAACAAAACTAAACTACTCATCTTCCAACCCACCAAACATACTCAAAACAACTCTCACTTTAACATCACAGCAAAAGACAACACCACTATATAACCAACTGAACACACCAAATTGCTAGGAGTGGAAATATACAATAAACTAAAATTTGACATTCACATATCCATGACCATAAAAAAAAGTCCACAAAAAACTAGGAGCGTTATACAGAAATAAGCAATTTCTCACCAAAGCAGCAAAGATTTCAATAGCAAATTCCCACCTTATCTCCACCCTACTTTATGCCTCTCCAATATATACCAACCTAAGACAATGTGATCTAAACAAGCTAGAGACCTGCTACAACAAAATCGCCAAATTCGCCACAGGGGCATCCTACCGTAGTCACCACTGTCTCTCACTTGCTGAACTGGGCTGGCTTGAACTCCCTCACCTCCTTCAGTGGTATCAACTCTCACTCGCCCACAAACTAGTAAACCATCCACTAAATGTCCCATCTCTCCAGAATCTACTCCAACCCTATCGCACCACCAGACCACTAAGATCCAGCAACAAAAATCACTTGCAGATCACTAAAGTCAATAACTCTGCTGGTGAAGCACTATTCTCTTGCGCCATAACCAAATTATGGAACTCACTCCCACCCACAATTACCTCCGTACCATCATGCACCCACTTCAAAACTTTACTAAAAGCGCACCTAAAAACATGCTGGCTATGCCCTTTCAACTCCCACTCTAATATCATCCACCCCATCCAACCACTACCTTTCTTTCCACTCCACAAACTACCTTGATTATAGCAAGCTCATAAGCCTAGTACTTATTATACAGCAGGAACCTCTCATTGTAACATTTGTTAATGTCTGTTATGTACTTCACAGATAAAGATTCTAGTTGTCTACTGATGTACTATGTCCTTCATCTGTAAATATGTTGTAAGTAATTGCTATGTTAAATTGTTAATTGCTATGTAATCCAATGTAACTACTGTCTGTTTATTTTACTGTGGAGCTTTTCTCCCCGGGCTTCCGCTGAAAATGGGCTTACGTCCAGTCGGACACTCCCGGTTAACAAATTTAAATAAATAAATAAATAAAATAAACTTCTCTGTTTGATTGACATAAGAAGTGTAACATCTTCCATGCTCAGAAAAGGGTTTGTTGTATTTTTGCTTTAGTCATTTGAAAATGTACTTGCAAGTTAAGGGTCTGAGCTCACCAAAGTCCAATGTATTTGAATGATATGGTGGTTTCCAGAGGGCTCTGACTTAATTCTAGAATGCTGAATTTAGATGGGGAGACTGAATTTTTGAGGAGATCCAAACAGCATGACTTTAGTTTTATTTTGGTTTAATAGACGTCTTCTACCATTTTAGCCAGCTAGCAAGGGAAAGAAGGTCTTGCAGAAATTGGCTTTGAATTTTTAGTGGTACAAATGTGATCTTTAGATGATCATATCACTGGCACAGAGTAGGATGGTATCACTCGTCATATCAGGACAAAACAGAAGAACAGTTGTGGGTTCGGTTCAAGCAGCTTTATTACACACAAACATCAGAAATGAGGCTTTGTAACAAACTTAAATAAACTTATAAACAGACTAACTACTACACTCATACATGTTAACACTCTGGCTGTTCTCTCAAAATGGCAATGCTGCCTGCACGTGCTCTCTATTTATATGCACATGCTTACATCTGTAAATGCTTCTTAAAGTTACATACACATGGTCTGTTCTACATCCTCCCTCTTCAAGAAATAGATCAGATACCAAATAACAGTATTAAATGACATGCAATTATACAGAACTAATCCTTTGACATGCAATCATACAAAATCAGACACACGCATAAAACAAACCTGTCCAGGTTGCTGTGCATTTTACACTATGTCTAGAAATACGACCTGATCGTGTAATATAAAAGTCAGAATTAGATCTAGGAATGGAGACCATCTTCAAAGAATGTTCAACTTTGGGGGCAACTGTGACATCATCAGGAACGGGAATGGATACTGAGCCATGTTCTTCTTTATGAAGATTGTCAGAGTTGCTCTATGATCTAGAGTCTGTACTGGGTCTATATCACAATGTTGAATGATAAGAGCGAACGCTGTTAAATCAAACCCTAAAAGTCGAAAGCACTGAATGCTGAAGACACGAAACAGCAATTTTTTTTCCCAGGGAAAAAAAATTGCTGGACCGTTTTTGTGACTTTGCCATTTCCTCCACTGTGGTGCAATCCCAGAGTTGGTATCTTTAAGTGGGGGGGGGGGGTGAGGCACTGTCCCCCACTTTATTTTTCGTTTGAATTTGTGTTTTCTTTTTTTTCCACTGGGAAAAAAATCACTGCTCCATGTGTTTGACATTCAGTGCTTTCAGTTTTTAGGGTTCGATAAAAGAGCGTTTGCTCTTTTAATCATTTGACATCGTGATATAGACCTTCTGTATCACAGGTACGATGCTGCAATATTGTTTCTAACATGGGAAGAAGATGTCTGCGGTTTCCCCTGTATTCTACACCCTCAGATTCCACTAAGTAGGATCTCGGCTTGGCAGATGTGCCTCACAGTTGACCAACCTGATCAAAGCCTTTCGCCATTTGCATCTTCACTCTCTCATCTTCTTTCAAAGGATGAAGAAATCTGTTCATTTTATTATAGCCGGACTTCTCAAAGGAATGCTTCTTAAAGAGTTGGGCTTTAATTGCTCTGTTGCTTTTAGTATTAGGCACCAACAAACTAGAACTGATAGGCAAGGTTGTTCTGGTTTGCCTAGATAGAAGTTGCTGAGAAGGAGACCAAAGTACGTTGTCACGGGGTATATTTCTGAGATTAAGTAAATTCAAGAAGATAGCGGTATTGTCACGCTTTGACCTCTCCAATAATTGCTTTGCACTCTGTACTACATGTTCAGCAAGGCCATTTGACTGTGGGTATAACGGACTACTAGTAACATGGATAAAATCCCACTCTTTTGTAAATTTCTGAAATACTTGACTGGTATACTGGGTACCGTTGTCAGAAATAACTATGTGGACTACCATGGACTGAGAAATTATGCTTCATCTTAGTAATAACAGCACTGGACGTTAGGTTAGGTAGCAAATCGATTTCAAACCAGTTCGAATAAGAGTCTACCAACAACACTAAGTAATGGTGATTGTTCTACTCAAACATATCAGTGGTTACTGCTGACTAACGTATTTCAGGAATCTGGCTTAGCTGAAGTGGCTCTTTTTGCAAATGCAGTTTAGTACTATTGCATACTGAACATAAAGAAAGCACTTTATCAATGTCTTTCGATAGAGAAGGCCAAAATACTAGTCGTCTCACCCTTCTTTTGGTAGAATCGGAACCTGGGTGGATACGATGCAAAATCTGAATGTATTCATGTTGCAAGGTAGTAGGAACAATACCATCTTCCATCAGCATCTCATCTCTGTATGGAAAATAAAGTTGTACTTCTGATGGTGCACAAGATTACTTTGAAGGTCATCCAACACTGATGAAGTGGTTGAGCTTCTGCAAAACTGGATCAGTCTTTGTATGATCTCTCAGCTCATCAAGTCAAGTCTCATGGTAGAAAAATGATGCACTTCCATTACATCAAAGTCAAAATTCTCTGCATTAAGCTGTTCCATGGCATTTCTGGGTGATTTGGATAAGGTATCATCCAGATAAAGAAGTTTGCCTTTTGTATAGACCATTTTAAAATGATACTTTTGCAATATGAGTATCATTCATTGTAGTCTTGCTGGAGCGGTATGCATAGGCTTCTTTAAAATAGTGACTATATGCTGATGATCAGTTTCGATTTGGATAGCTCAGCCATAAATATAATCATGGAACTTTGAAAATGCGAACATAATTGCCAAAAGTTCCTTCTCAATTTGAGCATATTGCATCTCAGTTTGGGGAAGGCTTCTAGATGCATAGGAAACAGGTCTGCCCTCTTGGAGAATAATTGCACCAAGGCAGAACTTTGAAGCATCACAGGAAAGAACTACTGGTTTGTGGACATCATAGTATCTCAATTTAGGCGGGTTGGCAATTTGCTGTTTGAGGTTATCAAATGCTCTCCAATGTTGTTCCAACCATAACCAAGCAACAGTTTTGCATGTCAGCTCTCGTAAAGGCACTGATTATTCACTAAAGTCAGGGATAAATTTTTACAAATAGTTAACAATGCCAAGAAAATACTGTAGGGCTTGGACATTGTCCGGGGCTGGACTTAAGAATTGCTGCTTGTTTGGAAGGGTGTGGTCGTAAGCCTGCACTAGTAAATAAATTACCTACATAATTAACTTCTGGTAGTCTGAATTTACACTTCAGAGGACTGAGCTTCAACTTCACTTCGGACGCTCTGTCCAGAACTTTCCTGAGGTTTCTGTCATACTCTGCTTCACCATTACCTCCGACCAGTGAATCATCAACTACTATAGCACACGGATAACCCGAAAAAATTTGTTCCACTGCATGCTGAAAGACTTCACTGGCAGAATTTATTCCAAAAAGCATACTGAGGAATCTGCATCTACCAAATGGTGCGCTGAATGTAGTCAGTAGTGAAGATCTGCGATCAAGCATTACTTGACAAAATGAACTCTTTGCGTCCAAGACAGAAAAAACAGTGGCATTTGGCATGAGGGTGGCAACCTCCTTGACTGCACGCATAGGATGGTGAGGTCTCTTTAATGCCTTGTTCAAGTCTCTTGGGTCAATGCATATTCTGATTTCATCTGAACTTTTCTTATAAGCAGCTACCATGGAAGACACCCAACTCAGTTGGTTCTGTGACTGGACAAACCACACCTTGCTGCACCACTTTGTCTAACTGGACCTTGACTTTGTCCTGCATAGTTACTGGAACTCTCCTCACTAGTCTGACCACTGCACTGATCTCTGGGTCTAACTTCATGGAGTACACACCTGGAAGTTTGCCTAGCTTGTCGTTGAAAACATCAGCATACTCTGAGAAAATAGCATCACTGAAGCTGGAACTGGGACATGGGCTTACATGATGCACTTCTTTGGTAAAAGAAAGCAGTCTCATTCTCAAACTGTCTTTGAGACCTAATAATGACTGCACAAGTATTCTGACTCTACAAAATTGCAAGCTGTAACTATTCCCAGCTGAATAGCATGAAAGCACTACTTAGCATTCGGTTTGAATCTCTTCACCTCCATAAGCAACAAGCTTTGCACAATTAGCCAAATTAAGCTGTTCACCAGCTCTCACTTTAGAAAATGTTTCTGCTGACATTACATTACACTTTAAACCAGTGACTACCTTGAGCTCCGTGGGTTTACCATCAGGACAGTACAAAATACTTTGTTCTTTGCCAACAAATCAACTGCATTAACCTTTTCACAGACCACTGATACACCATCTACATAAAAAGTAGGGTTGCAGCTCTCTACATAATCAACTTGCTTTTTTGAATGACCTTTCTTAACTGAGTGAGGTTTGCTTAATTTACAAAACTTTTGAAAGTGGTTCCATTTTTTAAACTTGTGGCATTGCTGACCAAATGCTAAGCACTTCTCTCTTTTAGACTCATGACTGGCACCATAATTAGACAACAATAACATTTGACTTGGGTTTTGCTGATTCACCCTTATACTGCACTGCGCACGTCCATTTTACTGAGCTAGTCCAGGAACTTGCTAGAAAGTTACGGGACCTCCCTGGGAATCTCGCAAGGGTTGCAGCTGGCATGTGCTTAGGCCTGCTTCTGCTTGCCACATGCTGTATGCTATCTACACTTCCTCTAGAGGCTGCTGAAACTAAGCTCTTATCACTTGCAAGCATGCTTGTTTGCCTTTCTGTGAGCTCATGGATTTGACAAATCTTTATAGCTTTGCTCGTTAAATCACTGTTACGAAGGAAAATATTTCTCACTGCAGCGTTATTAACACCACACACAAGCCTGTCCTTGATTAACTCGCCTTTCAAATCACCAAACCTGCATGTTTTAGCCTTATTTCTCAAGTCAGTGATATAAGCCGCAAAAGTTTTAACTGGCTTTTGGTCTCTTGTATAAAATAGGTACCTCTCTAATGAAACATTTGTCTGGGGGTTGCACATTTCTCTAAATTTATGTTTCAAGCACTCAGGGTCCTCTCTTGATTCAGCTTGCACAACAATATGACGGTTTTCCCCCTTCTCCTGCATATACTGCTGGTGCATACACAAATGAACACTCTCTTTCAATGGCCTCTGATCCAGCTAAGTCAAGCAAGATGAATGGCCCTTGTATGTGCATCTTTGTCAGAAAAAGCTAATTGTATGAAAATATCTTATTCCTGCTCAAATACTCTCCAATTCTCTGCAATATTATGATCAAACACAAGTGGATTGGGTCTGCAAAATCCCTCTGCCATATCAACATACAATAGTGAAGGTGCTTGGACTTGTATACAAACATACACAAATAAATCTATGCCAGAACTTGTAATCATGCCCAATAGCACAACAAACTCTTTGAAATAACTGCACTTTGCCAAACAAGTCTTTGTAGCACAAGAACACTTTAAAATCACTCTACTTTGTGACATCACTCCTAATCAGTGTAAGAAATACTTTGAATAATAGTACTTTGCAAATAAACTGTACACAGCAGAAGCAGCTCAGGGTAAGAAACACTTTGAAATGAATGCACTTTGCAAATAAACTGTACACAGCACAAGAATCTTTCAAAATGGCTGTACTTTGTGAAATAACTGTACAGTTAAGAAACACTTAGAAATGGCGGCACTCTGCAAATAAATGTACACAGCACAAGAAACTTTTCAAAATGGCTTTACTTGACTGCATTTTGCAAAATAACTGTACTTTGCACACAGCAATCTCTTTGAAATAATTGCACCATAATAAAGCACACACACTACACTTTCCACACTCTGAGATAACGCTGAACAACTTTAGTTATGCTTTGAATGGCTTCGGTCAATGCAAAATAATAGTTTATGCCCAAACACGGTCTTTTACTAAAAAAAAAAGATGCAATCGCCTTGCTCCTTAAGCTTATTTTGCCCTTTTATTGTACTCGTTATGCTTATTTAATCTTTTGTCATGCTCATTATACTTTTCTTGTGCTTGTTTTCCATTAAACACGCACATTATGCAAACCAAGGTAATTCTGAACCCCATATAAGTATTCATAGCTAGGTACTAGGCTATCGGCCCTGGGACCTATACAAGCCCAGCCAAAAAAGTACCCTGGCTTTTGTCACTCAAGAAAATTAATTTTCCTGTGCCATTGTTGAGCAGAGCCACAGAGGTGATCCCCAGGGTGAATTTCCTATTTCCCATCCAATCATCAAGATTTTTCTTGAAGAGTGCTAATGAGGAGCTTTGTTTGATATAGATAGGTAGTTTATTCCAGAGTATGGGACATCTCTGGGACAGGAATCTATCCCTCCGGCATGTTCTGTTTATTGTGGTGACAAGGTTTAGGTCCCTAGAGCGTGTAGCTTGGAGGGATTGGGATTTCTTTAAGTGGAGCATGTCCAACAGCTCTGGGTTTGACACAGCTTTGTATCAGGCAGAGATCACCTCTGAGTAGGCAATATGTGGCAGAGTAAAGCTGGTGTTTTTGAGACGGTCTGCATAGGGCTTCTGTTTGAGGCTGGTAATCCTCTTTGTGAGGTATTTCTGTGGCCTTTCCAGTTGTTGTAGATGTCTTGTGAGGTACATACCAAATTGGGCATTGTACTCTATAATGGGTCTAATGAGTGATGAGTAGAGGGGAACAATGACCTCTTTTTTTCTGGATGAGAAACCTTTTGTGATGAGGTGTGCCACGTAGAAGGATTTCCTGACCACTGTGGTGATGTGATTATCAAAGGAGAGACTACTGTCCACCTGTGTCCCAAGGTCTCTTATCACACTTTCGGTGTTAAGTATACTACCGCCTATGTTGTAGTTCATGGGTACAGAGTTTTTACTAAAGGGGATGACAATGCACTTTTTGGCACTGAGCTTGAGGCCATGGCTTTGACACCAGGCATCCGTCTCAGTGAGGCCCTTTTGTAGGATGTCCACATCGTTAGGAGTTTTGATTATGGCTCCTAGTTTGCAGTCATCTGTGAACTTCGTTAACCAAAGACCTTCTGTGTTAGCCTGTACTTCAGAGAGGTAGATACCAAACAGGAGAGGACACAGGACTGAACCCTGTGGTACTCCACTTGTCACTGGTCTGAAGTCGGATTTGGAGTCTGCTACTTTCATAGTGTGGGTTCTGTCAGTGAGCCAGTTGGCAACCCATCTTGTGACATAGGGATTTATACCTAGTTTAGTGAGTTTAACTATAATTCCAGAGTAGGGGATGGTGTCGAAAGCCTTGGCAAGATCAAGATAGGCTGTGTGAACCACCTTACCCTTGTCTACGGCTTTGGTGACTGCTTCAAAGAAGTCCATCAGGTTTAGGAGACATGATCTGCCTTTTACAAACCCGAACTTGGTGGGGTCCAGAGTTTGGAGATTACCAATGTCTTTGTTTATGAGTTCCATGATTATACGTTCCATGGCCTTGCAGACCAGGCTCGGCAGGCTAATGGGGCGGTAGTTCCCGGGGTCCGTGGTGGCTCCCCCCTTGTTGAGTAGGATAACCGTCGCTGTGTGCCATTCAGCAGGCACAAAGCCTGAGGTGAGGCTATGATTGAACATGGTACTTAGGTGGGGTGCCAGTTTGTTCTGTAGTTCGTGTAGAACGCAGCCTGGGATGTTGTCTGGTCCCATGGATACTGTGTTCTTGGCTTTGGAGAGTGTGGTTTTTACCTGTGCAGCCATGATTACAGGAACTTTGCATTCTTCCGGTATAGAGATGGGCTCTTTAGGGGGTGAGCGGGGGTAAAGTTAGCACTGAACTTATCTGCCAGGATGTTAGCAATATCAGTTGGGTCTGTATATTTAGTGCCAATGTACTGTAACTCAGAGCAGATCTGAGTGTTGCCATTGAGATTCCTGACATAGCTATAGAATGCTTTGTGGTTGTCTTTAGAATCAGTGGTGATTTTGTTTTTGTAACTAGCATTGGAGGATTTTATCAGGGATCGCAGCTTCGGATTGAAGCTGACCATGGAGCTCCTCCACTCATGGGATTTTACTCTCTTTTGCAAGAGTTTCTTCCTTCTGTTGTACAATTTGTTTACGGCAGGGGACCACCAGATTGGCTTCCTTTTTTTGGAGGATAGTGTCTTGGTTCTGTTTGGGATAGCACGATCCATGCACTCATGTAAGTGCTTATAAAGTGCAATTGCGTAGGATTCAGTAGTCGTAACTGTATTGTCCATCTGCATGGGTGTCATGAAGTTCACCACTTCTGTCTTAAGAAGCATGAAGTTGGCTTTGGAAAATTTTTTTACCATGGTTTCCTTAATGGGGGATGGGGGCAGGATGTGGATATCTAGGGTAATTAGCTTGTGGTTGGATCGGACCAATGAGGCGTTGACTTCAGGTGTGGAACACCGGTCACTCATGTTGGTAATGACTAGATCTAGGATATTGTTGCCCCTGATGGGGGTGTGGATAAGTTGATCCAGGGCACTGGAGTTTATGAATTCAAGAAAGCGTTGAGTGAAGGAGTTGGTACAGGAGTAGTTTTCCCAGTTAATGGTGGGGTAGTTGAAATCGCCCATTATTAGGGTGTTTGTTTGAACCCTAACATTTTCCAGTACATCAAGAAAAGAGGAGTGGGAATCCTGAGGCATGGTGGGTGATCTGTAGCAAGCTACAATTTGGATTGCAGTTTTGCCCAGAGTTAGTTGCAATTGGATAACCTCGGTTGCATTATGCTGAGCAACTAGCCTGGAGGTGTGGATATCCTTAATGAATATGGACACACCTCCACCTTTGGTGTTCCGGTCCAGGTTACATGGCCAAAAAGTGTGGTATGAGTTACAGCCTGGTAGTGCAGGGGTGCTCTCTGTAGCCTTGAACCAGGTCTCAGTCACTGCACAGATATCGATGTTCTCCATTTTAAGGAGTGCCTCGAGTGAGTGCATTTTGAGATTTAGACTTCTAGCATTGAGTAGCATCACCCTCAGTTTTTGCTTGCCTGTTCCTGTTACGTTGGTGAATTTGTCATTTGAACCTTGCCTAAAAAGGCACTATAGGGGCGGCAAGAACCTTAGCCAGTATCCGGAATCCCAGAGGTGACAGGTGCAGGGCATCTCTGGCAAAGCATCGTGGTCTGTCGACCATGTCATCCCAAGCAGATAGATACTGGATCCCTTTAGAATGGCACCAGAAACTTAGCCAATTGTTGAAGTCAATCATTTTGTCCTTGTACTGCGGCATCATTCTGGGTGATGGCAGAATGCGACTCAGGGCTAGGGTCATACCTGCCTGGGCTACAAGATCGTAGAGCTCTTCCATGTCTCTTTTCATGTAGCACAGGGAGGTACGTCTCAGGTCGTTCACGCCAACATAGACAATGACAGAGTCATATTTGTACTTGTTGTGGAGTGACCTGAGTGCATGAGTTATGTGGCGGATCCTGGCAACCGACAGGCAGCTGACAGTAACCTTCTCCTTGTTTAGCCTGGTGAGTGGGACATCTGTGTGTATTTCTAATAGTTTTATCAAATATTGTGGCTTCGAACATTTCGTTTAATTAATAATGCGGTTTGTGCCTTTCGTTTAATTAATAATGCGGTTTGTGCCTTTCATTTTATTAAAAATGCGTTTTGTGCTACTTGTTTGATTAATAATGCTTTTTTTGCCTTACAAGTGCTCTGTTTCATTTCTTTTGCAAAATAAATAATTTGTGCAAGTTTTGGTTACCTTAATTCATTTCTGGTCCTTTTTGATAATTTCAGCACTGTTAACACCCAACCTGCTCAATATGGCTTCACTGGCAACTTTGCACATCATGGCTTGAAGAAGCTGCACTCTCAGTCCCTGTTCTGACACCATGTCGCTCGTCCGGTCAGGATAAAACAGCCAAACAATTGTGGGTTGGGTTCAAGCAGCTTTATTAGACACAAACACATCAGGAATGAGCCTTTGTAACTTAAACATAAATAAACGAATAAAAAGACTGACTACTACACTCATCCATGTTAACACTCTGGCTGTTCTCTCAAAATGGCACTGCTGCCTGCACATACTCAATATTTATATACACGTGCCTACATCTGGAAATGCTTCTTAAAGTTACATACACATGCTCTGTTCTACAGATGGGAAAATGGGCGACTGTCTGAAGGTAGTTTATTGACATAGATGGGGAAAAGTAACGGGAAAGAATTGACTCTTGGGTTGGGGTCCTCTGATCAGAAGTGTTCTGGATGAAGAGGTACAGCCTATTTTAACAATGAGGGTATGAAGGGAAATGAAGTCAGGAAACAGCTGTGAGACTTTGGGGCTGATACCATGTGCTTGAGAGCTGTGTGGAGGGGGTAGTCAGCCATGTTCAAGGCCTTGATTATGTCTATAAATATAGCTACAGAGATATAAATATAGCTACAGATAATTGAGCATTGTCTCTAGCCATAAGGACCTCAAAAGTTAGTACCTATATAGCTATTGGCATGCCATGATTAGTAAAGGACACATATTGGTTGGGGAACAGGAGTGCTTTGACTGAGATGTAGTTAACTAGTTGCTTGTATGCAAATTTCTCTAGTATTTACCTAGTGCTGAAAGTACTGAAATAGGTCTATAATCTGAACATGGCTGTGTTATATTTGTCTTAGGGATCAGTTTAATGATGTCATCCTTCCATAACTTTGGAAAAAATACTGTGGTAGTAACAGAGGTTATACATGCATTTTAGTGGAAGCGAGACATGTTCAGCATGTGCTTTAATAAACGACAGATGTAAGTCATTTGAGCCTGGTGGGTTGCAAATGGAGATTTTACTGATTATGTTTCAATGTCACATTTGGTTACTGCTTTGTAGTAGAATACTGGAGAGAATTTGTGTGGATTGAGATCTAGGCTAGGAGTATTCAGAGGAATTGCGAGTGGTACAGGAAACGACTATAAAATTCAATCAGGAAATTATCAAGGGAGAAGGGACTGTTGGTTGTGATGTGGATGGTGTGGGTGCAGGAATTTTTACTTCTTCCAATTATTTAGTTAACTTGGGCCCAGAATGTTTTTGGTCGATTGATAAGGTGTGTATGCAACTTTAGGAACCCTCTATTCTGATCCTGGGTGACTAACTACCCAGCCATAGAGTGGAAGACCTGTTCTAGCCCAAACATGAATGCCCAGAGATTCCTCCACTTCATCAATGCCAATGCACTGGATCAGCTGGCTGACACCCCTATGAGAGGTGAAAATATCCTGGACCTGGTCCTAACTAACATGAGTAGCCACTGTAGCACTACTACAGTGTCATCCTCCTCAGACCATAACATGATCACTTTTGAAGTCACCATCTCCCCTGATCCCCCATCCCCTTGTCAGGGTCAAACGAAAAAACTTTTCCAAAGCGGACTACAACCTCCTTAGATCAGGTATAAGCAGCTTCACAGCCACCATCCCTTCAGTTGGAACTAGCACTAATGTCCAAGCCTACACCAAAAAATTATATGAGCACCTACATAACTGCATGGACTCAGCAATACCGGACAGGATCAAACCATCTTCCTGAAGGAAGAGTAAACCTGTCTGGTAGACAGCAGCAATAAACAAACTCTAGAACAGAAGAAAAAAATTGCTGTCCAGGGCCGAGAAGGATCAGGTGCCAAGTTGGAAGCAATCTCTCCTTTGTCTGAACAAGCAAATAAGGTCACTGGTGAAATCCTCTACAGCTAATTTCGAGTCCAAATTGGCCACATCCACCAAGGACAATCACAAGGCCTTCTTCACATATGTCCGCAATCTCAAAAGCAACACCCAAATCTGCTCTGAACTGGTGGTCAATAACACCACATACACAAATGCCAAAGATATAGTCAACCTGCTGGCAGACAGGTTCAGTGAAAACTTCACCGCCCGTCCCACCCATCGGTAAACCAGGATATCCCCAGCACCTGCCCGCCTCCCCTCATCACCTGGGAGCAGGTACTTAATGCCCTCTCAAAGGCGAAAAATGCAGTCTCATGGGACCAGATAACATCCCTGTCTGTATCCTACATGAACTCAGGCACGAGTTCTCAGCTCCATTAGACACCCTATTCAACCAAAGCCTGAGCACTGGCTTCATCTCAGCTGGATGGATGACAGCCACTGTCATTCCGCTATACAAAGGTGGAGCGCTCACTGACCCAGGCAATTATAGGCCCATCAGCCCAACTAGCCTGATCTGCAAGGCCATGGAATGCATTATCATGGACCTTATAAACAAGGACATTGGCAACCTCCAAACACTTGACCCCACACAATTTGGTTTTGTCAAAGGGAGAACATGCCTGTTAAACTTGGTTGACTTCTTTGAAACAGTCACCAAAGCAATGGACGAGGGGAAGATGATGCACACCGCCTACCTTGACCTAGCCAAAGCCTTTGACACTATTCCCCACAAGGGCATAATAGATAAACCCTCCCAGCTAGGCATCAACTGTACCAGATGGGTAGCTAACTGGCTCACTGATAGAACCCACTCAAAGTAGGGGAACCCACCTCTAGAAGTCGACCTGTAATGTGTGGTGTACCCCAAGGATCGGTCTTGGGGCCTTTACTGTTTGGGATATACTGTTCAGAGGTGCAAGCCAAAAACCAGTGGTCTGCGGCTGACGAAGTTTGTAGATGACTGCAAGCTGGGCACCATCTTAAATTCCCCTAGTGAACATCCTCCAAGCAGGCCTTACCCAAATTAATGACTGATGCCAGAAGCATGGCCTCAAACTGAATGGCAAGAAAAGCATCATTATCCCCTCTGGAGAAAATGTCATCCCCACTAATTACAACATTAATAATGTACTAAGCATGCAATCAGTCGTGAAGGATTTGGGCACCCAAGGTCGATAGCAACCTGACTTTTGGCCACCACATTGCCTCAGTTGCACAGAAGGCATTCCCGAGATAAGTGACCTCATAAATAAGGGTATTTCATCCAGGAACAAGGAGGTCATAACATCCCTGTACTACTCCCTTATCAGACCCATTATCGAGTACAATGCCCATTTCGGCATGTACCTTGCCAAACACATGCAGCAGTTGGAGAGACCACAGAGGTTCCTGACCAGGAAAATCCAGGGTCTCAAACACCTGTCCTATACAGATAGGCTAAAAGCCATGTCCCTCTACTCAGTCTTATACAGACTGCTCAGAGGTGACCTGTGTCCAGCATACAAGGCCATTTCAGACCCAGCCTTGATGGAATTGCTGCACATCCGTAAGACAAACTCCACTCGTGCAACCTGTACGCAAGCTCTTAATGTGGTCTGTGACATTAATAGAACTTGTTGGCAGGATAGATGTGTCCCCAAAGGCTCCCCTGCCTATGGAATAGACTTCCTCTCCATGTCAAGCAGAGTACCTCTCTAGCCCTCTTTAAGAGGAGCCTAGCCGACTGGATGGGAAACAGAAAATATACCCCTGGGATCCCACCTGTGTCCCTGCTGGACAGGGGGAAACAGGTGCTGACTTTGAGGGAACATGGGCAAAATTCTTGGTTAGGCTTATAAGGGCCTCTGGGCCAGGTGTAACTTGGTGGTGTTGTAGGTAGATTGTTGTGCGTCTCCTGATGTACTCTTTTTTTTATTTTTGGCTAGGTTACATAGGTTAAACAATCTTTCCTCAGTTTCTGTTGTGGGGTTTTGAGGACACTGTCCACCACCAACTTAACTATTCTATTTGTTGTGATCAGACCAAAGATGGAGGACTGGAGAAGCAGGAGTCCTCTGTAATGACATGCTCCGTATTTAAGTTGTTGTCCAGTGGCTACTTAGCCTTAACCCTAACAGTTCCAAAATCTCCCCAAACAAGACTTCTTCAAAGGCCGAATGGGGAGAGTTGCCAGTGTCCATGCATGGGGTGGGAGACTCCCAAGGGGGGGGGGGGCACATGCTTCCTCCTGCACATAGCCTTCATCCCAGGTGATAGATGAGAGGACTCCAGGAAGAAGTAATTGTCATCCTGTAGGGGCCCTCCAATCCCAATAGTGCTGGACTGTAAAGGGCAACACCAAAGACATAAATAAACTATGGACTACACCACGACTGACAAGGATCTATGTGGAGAAGCTTTTCTTGTGGACATATGGAGTCAGCATGACCATGTTAACAAAGCACAGGCCAACACAGTCAATGAGCCAGGATTTGCCAAAGCCATACATGCCCTTTAGGTTAAAAAGGTAAGTCCCAAGGCCAAAGATGACTAGACAATCCCATGCCCCAGGACTGAGAGAGGCACAGACACCTCAGCTGAGACTCAGAAGAAGGTAAGTCTGAATGAGGAGGTCAAAGCTAGAATCAGAAGGGCTGCAGACAACTGGCACAGAGTGTCTGGTATAGTAGAAGACAGAAGAATGCTAAAGAAGCTGAAAAGTAAGCTGTATAAAACAGTGGTGTGACCAGTACTACTACATGGTACAGAAATGAAGCTAGAGGTAATGGAAATGAAGTTCCCGAGACAAGTGACAGGATGCACATTGAGGGACAGACAAAGAAATGACAATATCAGAGTAGAAGCCCAAGTAGCTCCAATTGCAGAGAAGGAGAAAGAGAACGGATTATGGTGGTTCAGACATGTTTAGGAAAGCAGAAGACAATCTGGTGACGATAATTTGGGACAGACAGGAAGAATGCAAGAAGAGACGAGGGTATCCAGCAAAGGGATAGATTGTGTAAGAGAGACTTATGACAGTCAAGCATGACTATTGAGAGTAGCACTGAATCAAGAGAAATAGCGACAGTTGACATTACACACTGACCCCATGCTGAAAATGTGAAAAGGGAAGATGATGATGAAAGCTTTTTACTTTAATGCTATGTAGTAGCATAAATAAAACGTTATGCATTTACTGGAACTGGTGGTGAGTCCACACAGAAATTTACTATTTAGAATAAATTCTTTACAATTTTGGGCAAGAACACCAAATGCAAAACTGCAATGGTTTATGTTATATGTTTGGAAAAGCTATAATATACTACCAGTTTAAAGGGAAACATACAGCACACACACACACACACACACACACACACACACACACACACACACACACACACCCAAATGGTCTACTGAATGAATTAAAATTCTGTTTTGAGTCCACAGCTAGTGGGGCTTGGCTTTACTGGCCTGAAATTGTCCATTAAAACAACGAAACAAGTCATGGGCATTAGAATTGCCAATTAGCTGAAACACCTGATGTTCATAAGGATCATTTGCATATATCCCATGTGCCTCTGATACAAGAGGTTTGGGAGGTCACTTATTGGAAGTTCTAGCTTTGCTGGAGTTTTCATTTTGTTTTTACTGTTTTTTCAGTGACCTTCTCACACACTGTTGAAGTGGAATCACAGGTTAAGTGGTATTGTAGTGTGTGTGTGTGTGTGTGTGTGTGTGTGTGTGTGTGTGTGTGTGTGTGTGTGTGTGCTTGCAAGCGTGCAGATTTCAACTATATGACATGACTGGCAGCTATGTATAAGGAGATTATAGATGCAGACCTTGCAGGTACTGAATGTGTGTACATCTGTCCGTATGCTAGCATGTGCCTGTGTTGCTTTGTGTGGATGTGCTTGGGTGTCAGAGTGTCTGTGGAGGGTGTATGCTGGTGTGTACATGACATGTATTCCAGATATGGCTAGATAGAGGTGAAGGAGGATCAGAAAAATATAGTTATGCAAGTAAACTTACCATAACAATAGATGTTTGACTGATCACTGCTGCAGTAGCCTAAGCTACACGAGTTATATCCAGATAGGTACAACAGCCGGCCAGCTTCCAGATCTTCAGAGCACCATCCTTACACCCAAACCATTAGTCAGCTTGAACTGAGCTGACTAAAAAGACAGGTTTGGGTACCAAGCACTTCAGAGCTTTCATGTCAATGGGGAGAGGAAGGGTGGGCCCCGAAAGAACAATGTTAGGAGCAACAAAAAATAAAAGTCCATACCCTGGCAATAATAACACAATAAGAAGCAAGGGGGATGGAGGAGGGAGCGGCTACTGCAGCAGTGATCACTTGAACATCTACTACTATGGTAAGTTTACTTAGATATCTGTACTATGTTCTTCATATTGATCACTGTTGCAGTAGCCTAAGCTATATGGGTAGATTAATATAGCTTGCAAATTTTCAGAGGTGAAAGGAGACCAGTCCAAGAGCAACTGGAAAATGGTCTTAGCAAACCCTGATCTAGACCTAGAAAAGGAATCAAGCTTATAGTGCTTTGTAAAGGTATGTACAAAGGACCAAGAAGTTGCTTCTAGAACACTTCTAGAGTCCAACCCTTTGCAAAAAGCCATAAAAGAAGCCAAGGCACTGGTAGAGTGGGCCTTGACCCTGACTGGAATAGTTTTGTTGTGGTGAGTATAAAAAAGGTAACAGTCTTAGACAGCCATTTGGAAATATTCTGCTTTGATACAGGTTGCCCCCATCTTCTTACCTTCACAAGAAATGAACCAATGATCCAAAAATCAGAAAGATTTAGTTCTGTCAAGATAATACCAGAGTGGTCTGTGGACTTTCAAGGTGTGGAATATCCTTTTTCTCCCTCATTTTAGGTTCAGGAAAGAAAACAGAGAAGGATAGTTTGGTTTAAGTAAACTCAGATACCACTATAGGTATAAAAGAAAGATTACTTGTCAAAGAAACCCTGTCCCTGTGGAAAATGAGGTAGGGTTGATTCACCATCAGAGCTTGCAACTCAGATGGTCTTCTTGCAGAGGTCAGAGCAATCATAGGTGTTTGCTAGGTTAACAACCACAAGGGCCTTTTTAAGCCTAGTCATGCATCTCAAATCTCTGACAAGTTCGGATACCCTTGATAAGTGTAAGCATGTGCTTGGGAGACTAACCATTTACAGGTTACCTGTTTGCATCAGTGACATAGGTGTCAAACCAGGGACGAACTTCCGGTTTCCCATCCAATCAGCAAAACTGTTTATCATGTTAAGACCCTCAAGTCAGTCAGGTTAGATGGTTAAAAATGGAGCAAGTGTTAATTTCTCTACCACAAACTTAAGATCCCAAGTAGAGGCCACTGGTTTTCTAAGAGGCCTCTTGTGCAACACCCCTTTAAAAACATTTTAACGTAAGAATGCATTGAATGAGGAGGGTCCATGGGCAGACATGTTGAAATGGCTGACAAATGATGTTGATGGAGGAGTAAGAAAGGCCATGGGATAGTTACTCACACAAATATTGTAAAACCAGAGAACAACTAAGCCCTGAATGAGTGCTGGTTATGTTTTTGGCAGGAACTAGAAAACATTTTCATTTACTAATATATGGATTTCCTAGTAACAGGCTTTCATGCCTCCATTAGCATCTGCTGCACATTATCAGTAAACAGGTGCCTAAAGTGACTATTATCCAGGCAGTTATATGAAGTTGATTGGGATAAGGGTGCAACAAACACCCCTGGATCTTGTGTGAGTAGATCCAGTCTGTGTGGAAGCTTGTAGTAATTGCCCCTGGCCATTTCCAAAGGAGAGGAGAAAGTACAGCTGTGTACACTTACCATAAATGTAGATGTTCGAGTGTATTCACTGTTGTAGTCATCACACTTGGGTTATCTGCCTGCAGGTAGCCCTCAGTCGGCCCGAATACCAGAGACTTAGTATTTCTGCGCCGGATGCTGTCGCTCCAGGGCTGATGTCAGGTCATCAGGGTTATAAAACAGGCAGCCGACACCATTACATCAATTTTTCTTGCACCAAATGTCAGGAGCCACCCAAATAGGGAGCTAAGTTATGGTGGGGAAACACAAACAGTAAAAAGTAAATATCAATACCCCTGAGAGGGGTGAGTAATAGCCATAGAAGAGAGAGAGAGAAACCAGGAGGCTGGAGGGAGGGAAACCAGGACTGCAACAGTAAATACACTCTAACATCTACATTTATGCTAACTGTACACAACTGTACGATGTTTTTCGTGTTTCACTGTTGCAGTCATCACACTTGGGTGGATTCCCAAAGCTGAAGAAGGGTGGAGGCAGTCAAGAAGAGTTAGGGCTGGCTAGTGTGCCTTGCAGGACTGCTGATGCAAAACCTGCTCTGGATTTAGAAAAGATAGGCAGGTGGTAATGCTTGGTGAAGGTGTGTACAGAACTCCAGGTAGTAGCTTCCAGGATGTCCCTGGTAGGCACTCCCCTGAGAAATGCTGTAGAGGTATATGTTGGCCTCGTGGAATGTGTTCTGATCCCCTGAGGGGTTGGTTTCCAGTGGTGCTTGTAGCAGAAATGGATGCAGTGTGCTATCCGTTTTGAAATTGTTTGTTTTGCAATGGCCTTGCCCTCTGCCCCTGTTGCAAAGCTGACTAGTAACTGGTCAGATTTTCTAAAGGGCTTAGTCCTATCAAGGTAGAATATGAGATGTCTGTGCATGTCCTAGGAGTGCAGGATCCTTTCCCTTTTATTCTGAGGATTAAGGAATAAAGTTGGCAAATGGATGGTTTGGTTGAGAGCCATACTGGACACCACACTTTAGGCATAAAGGAAGGGTTAAGTCCTGAGGGAAACCCTGTCAACATGAAAAATAATGAAGGGTTCCACAGCCACAAGTGCTTGTAGCTCAGACACTCTTCTAGCAGAAGTGATGGCCAGAAGCAAGGCTGTTTTCCAAGAGAGGAATTTTAACTCTGCTGATGCTGCAGGTTCAAAGGGGGGGGGGGGGGGGAGTGTGAACTTTTCCAGTACAAAGTTAAGGTCCCAAAACAGGGGTGGGTGCTCTCCTTGGCAGCCTTAAGTTGTTTGCTCCTCTCAGAAACATTTGATAAGAGGGTGCAAGAATAGATGTGGTTCAGTGTTGTAATGAGCCGAAATGGCTGAGGCGTGTATCTTCATGGTGGACAAAGACAGGCCTTTGTGGAGTAGCTCTGCTAAGTAATCCAGGATTAGAGGCAGGGAGAGCAGAGTTAAGTCCTCTCCTTTATATTTAATCCAGGAGCAGTACCTTTTCCACTTAGCATAGGATTTTCTTGTACTGGGTCTTCTGGCTTCAAGAATGATGTCCAGCACCTGTCTGCTCAAGGTTGCTGGGGGAGAATTCAAGGAATAAGCCAGGCTGCCAGATTTAGGGTTTTCAGCTGCAGATGCAAAATCTGTCCATCCTGCTGGGAGAGCAGGGATGGGTTCTGGTGTAGGTGCCAGGATGGCACCAATGACAGGCTGGGCAGGAGTGGGCACCAGTGCTGGAGTGGCCAGTTCAGGGCAATCAGAATTGTTCTTGGTCTGTCCTGTCTTATCTTGAGTAATACTTTTGAAATGAGGGGCAGAGGGGAAAGGCATAGATTGAGAGGTTTCCCCACTGAAAAGATACGGCATCCACTTTCCAGGTCCTGCTGTGAGGGTTCCTGGTGCAGAATTTGTTGAGCTGGTGGTTGTAGGGGGGAGGCAAAAATATCCACCTCTGGGGCCCCCCATTTCTGAATCAGCAGGGTGAAAGTGCTGGGATTCAATTGCCACTCGTGTGGGTCTAGGAGATTTCTGCTCAAGTCGTCTGCCAGTGAGTTTTGTTTGGCTGGCAGGAATTGAGCTTGTATATGGACTTCCATATCCAAGGCCATGTTCCACAGGGCCATGGATAACCTGCAGAGTGGGTAAGAGTGGTTTCCCCCCACTTGCTGAAATACCACATAACTGGGGTGTTGTCTGTTTTTATTAGAATTTGTCCTGGAAAGAGTAGGGATCTGTCAGGATGTTCTGTACAGCTAGCATCTCTTTTTGATTGATGTGCAGATGAATTTGACTTGGGCTCCAGTGGCCCTGAATGCATTTGCCGTCCATGTGTGCCCCACCAGGCATAGTCTGATGTGTCTGTGGTTAGGGTCTGGGCGGTGTGGGGTTGAGTAAAGGGCAGTCCCTTGTTGTGGTTGCATGCTTCTGCCCACCAAAGGAACTCTGCCCTTAGACAGGGTATGATGGGAATGACTGTTTCCAGGTCCTGAGAATGTTGGCACCAAAAACTTTTTAAGTACCACTGTAGTTTCCTCATATGCAGTCTTGCATATGGAATTAGCAGTATACATGAGGCCATGAACCCTTGGGCTTGGAGTATTTGTCTTACGGATAGCTGGGTTCTGGTGGCCATTTGTTTGAAGTAGGCTGTCAGAGTTGTTTTTCTGAAGTGAGGAATGCCATCTGGGATGTTGTGTCCAAGCTTGCTTCCAGGAATACAATCCTTTGACTGGGTATCAGTTTTGATTTCTTTTCGTTGACTGTGTACCCCAAGGAAGTGAGAAGGTTTTTTCACAAATGTCAGGTGCTGCAGCAGCAATTCCTGACTGTCCGCCTGAATCAGGCAGTTGTCCAAGTACAGGTAAATTTGGATATTTTTCTGCCTGCAGTATGCAATGGCTGGAGCCAGGCATTTTGCTAATACTCTGGGCACAGTGGGTAAGCCAAAGGGAAGTGCAGAGAACTGATAATGCATAGATCCGGCCCTAAAACAAAGATACTTCCTGTATGACTCCCTTATAGGGATGTGCAGATAGGCTTCTTTTAAGTCTAGGGTGACTAACCAGGCATCCTTGGCTAGCATAGGTAGAAACTGTTGCAGCATAAGCATTTTGAACTTTGTTACCACCAGGAAGGTGTTGAGAAATGAAAGATCCAGAACTGGGCGCCAAGAGCCCTCTTTTCTGGGTACCAGGAAGAGTCTGGAATAGAATCCTTGACCTATCTGTTCCACTGGCACCAGATGAATAGCTCTGATGGAAACCAGGGAAAGAACTTGGCTTTGAGCCTCTGCCCACTGGTTTGGAGGAAGGTCTGGGAACCCTCTTGGGGTTGGCAGTGAGTGGAAGTAAAATTTGTACTCCTGGGATACAGTGTTGAGGACCCATTGGTCTTGTGTGATGGATATCCAGATTTTTGCGTGAAGGGCAAGTTTTCCTCCTAGGGGCACAAGGAATTAGGCAAGGGGGGAGAGGAGTAGAGACGTCATTGTGAGTTTTTTCTGTTAGGAGGTGGCTTACCACTCCCTGCTTTGGGGGTGGGGGCACTCCATTGCTTAGATCTCTGCATACCCTGAGACTATAGTCTGGGAGGTCTGTTTCCCCTGGGTCTGGCTTGAGATGGCCTGGAGGGGGCTGGAAAGGACCAGTGTTTGGAAGGGCAATGCCTACCGAATCTAGGGGGTTGCACTTGTAAGAATGCTTTTACAGTCTGCATAGACTTACCTTTTTCTTCCATCTTTTTAAGAACCTCTTCTGCTTTGGTGCCAAACAAACTGTCCTTGTTCAAAGGAGCATCCAATAACTTTAATATGACATGGTCTAGCAAGGACTGCTCCTTGAGCCAAGCATGCCTTCTCAGTACAGAACCAGTGACTGCTGACCAGCAAGATGCTTCTATGGCGGCGAAGCCACACTGCAAAGTATGCTTGCTGACTTGGCTTGCAGAGTGCATAAGCTCCTGCAATTCTTTATTTTCTGCACACTGTAAAGGTTGGCATTTTTTGTTTAACAAGTTCCACACTATGTTGCTGGTACTTCAGCATGTGAAAATGACAATTCAATGCCCTAATAGCAAGAGTTGCAAAGGTACATACCTTCTTACCTCATCTGTCCAAAGCTCTGGAATCCCTGTCCGAAGGGGTGGGATTCTTGGCTGTAGTTGCCTTGATACCTTTAGGCCTCTGGGAAATGATCTCTGGGTCAGCAGTTGGATTCTTGAAAAGAAATTTGTGAGTATCAGGTACCCTGTAGTACCTGTCAGGTTTCCTAGGGGCAGGAGGTATAGTATCAGGAGTAAGACTGGATTCCATAAAAACATCAACAACAACTTCCAGGACAGACGGTAATGCTAAAGGTCTGTATGTGGCAAGTCTAGGAATTCTCTGAGTCTCTTTTTGGACTGAGGATAGTTTTGGCATTCCCAGTGGAACTGATCTCTTAAAGTATGTAAGGTTTCACCAAAAGAAAAATCCTCTGGAGGGGAGGCAGAGGGAATGGATTCCTCTGCATCTGAATCCTCATAAGCAGGATAAGGGCATGTCTTCATAATCAGACACCTCAGAGTCATCAGACTCCTGGTTTGTTGAAGCTGCAGGGGACTGGTCTCTTTTCCTCTTAGCAGGGGAAGGCTGACTTCCCCCTAATCAGCGTGATAAGATCTTCTGCCATTCTAAGCATTTGTCGTTGAGGCATGGGAGCAAGTGCATGCGCTTTGGTCGTCAGTTTTCTAGGCATAGAGTGTACTCTTGGCCTAAGAAACTTGGTAGTTTTAGATAAAAAATCTGTTTGAGCCAAATATTGGTTGAGCAAAGAACTGCCTCAGAAGCTGGTGCCTGCACAGCAGCTCCGGACACATTCAAGAGAGAGATATCCGCAGGTTCCATAGTCGAAGAAGAGTCTCACGGCATACCAGACTCTGAATGGGTCTTGGTAAAGGCCTGTGAATCCCCATAGAAGCAGGCATTAGGGGCTGCAAAGGCACCTCACTGAATACCAGCAAAATGGCGACTAGCTTAACAGATGCACCGTCGGCAGCTTTGGACCTATGTGGTCTGTCTCTGTCTTCATCCTTACATTTTTTCGGAATATCGATAGTCGGATGGCTTACCAAAGGCATTTCGAAATACAGAGATAGAGCGCAAAAGAATTTAGCAACAATAAGAGCCCAATGAAGAATGGTCCAGGTGTTGAACAAGGCAAAAAAACGACAGCGAGGTACGCTGTGGTCTGGGCCTAAACAGGTGACGCAGTATGAATGAAAATCTCTGTGTGGTATTTGCTTTCCACAGGCAAGACAATTGTTAACTTTTTCTGACATCGGTTAGAGCAAGAAAAAAAGATCCCAGACAGGGTACTTAGCTTTAGAAGACTTCAGGATTATTCAATTCATAAACAAAAATTCAAATAGCGACCAACCGGCACTTGCGAACTGCTTCTGCTTCGAGCTCCTCGGCAAGAAAGACTGATGTAATGGTGTTGGCTGCCTGTTTTTATACCCCTGATGACCTGACGTCAGTCCTGGAGCGACAGCATCCAACACAGAAATTCTAAGTCTCTGGTATTCGGGCCGACTGAGGGCTACCTGCAGGCAGATAATCCAAGTGTGATGACTGCAACAGTGAAACACGAAGAACATCCACTGTTGCATGGGTGAAAAAGAACCATCAGAATGATCTTGGAGAGTTCTTTCCAAATCTTTACAAGTACCCTTGATATCACTGGAAAGGGTGGAAAAGCATACAGAAATATTCCCTTCCAGGGAAAAGAAAAAACAACTGTGTTCCAGGCCTTCTTGCATGATGTCCTGGAGCAGAATCTTGCCAGCTGATTGTTCAGAGAGGAGACATACAAGTCTAATTGAGGAAATCCCCACACACAGAGCAAATTTTGGAAGACCCCCTGATCTAGTTTCCATTCACAGGGGTTTGCCATTGTCCTGCTTAGCCTGTCTGCCACACAGTTTTGCTCTGACAGAATGTAAGATGCTTGTAGATTGAGACTGTGCTATGAAGCTATATCCCAAGTTAACATAGCTAGTCTGCAAAGGGGGCATGCCCTGGTTCCCCTTGCTTGTTGCTGTACCACATGATTGTGGTATTTGTCTGTAACAAGTTGAAGGGGTCCTGGGGACCAAAGATGATTTAGAGAGTTGAGTGTCTTGATCAGGGCAAGCATTTCTTTTTAGATTTATGTGTTTGAATTTGTCCTTGGTGTCCCACATACCTTGCACTTTTATCCGTCATGAAACTGCTCCCCAAGCAAAGTCTGAGGTGTCTATGGTGACTGACTGCTTTAGAACAGGGAGAAAGAAGAGGAGTCCTGGATTTAAGGACATTTGCTGTCTCTACCAAATGATTTTCTTTCTGACAAAACCTACAGTGGGACTTGAAAAGACATGGTATGTTGGTGCTGGAACCAAAGAGTTCAGATCCTCTTGCAGATTCTTGTCAGGGGTATCATGAAGATCATAGGTTCGAATAACTACTAGGCTCTGTGCCCTTGTGGACAATTTTAACCATAGTAAGTTTCCCTTTCAAAGGTGAGAATCAAACCCAGTACCTTCTGTTTGTGATTTAAACACCTTAACCATTATACCAACCCAATCATATATGCCATGAGACCAAATTTCTTGAGGTATTCCCTCACAGTGACTGCAGTCTGAATGGAAAACCTTAAAAATAGATCTAGATATAGCTACCACAACAGAACTTCACTTAACAGCAACCACAAATAGGATGGTCAGGATTATTTACCAAAATACTTTATTAAAACAAAAAAGAACTTCCCTAGCACTTCAACTCAACGGCCTTTACAGAGTACAACAATTTACTATGATACAAACACTTATATATCCAAAAAATCATCAAAACAAACTAATTCCAATTAAATCATACATCTCCAGTTGCATTCGTTATTTAAACCCTTAGGGGACAAAGTCTCAAATTTCACAATAAAAACTCATAACTCTTTTTTTTTTTTTGAAGTCTGCTTTTAATATCAAAAACATCAAAGGACTCATAAGTTATTTGTTCTAATACTGTAGTCTGCAAACCTTGTACTTCCCCATTATGATGGTATTTTAAGTGGACAGCTATAGGAATTTATATTTTACATTTTCTGCTGTCTCTAACATGTTCCTTTAGTCGTACAGCAAAAGACCCTTTACTTTCCTCAATATAAAATTTACCACAAAAATATCTTAATGCATAACCTCCCGCCCATTACCACAACTAAATGTTTTGTGGTTGCTGTTAGATCTAGATATAGATCTATTTATTTCCTGTGGAAGAAAAGCTCTTTGAACTGAGGTGTCTAGCTGATACCCCAAGAGCATGGCCCTGTGTGAGTAAGTCAAAAAGTCTTTTTAACGTTCCCTTGGAATTCAGCTTGCGTAAGTGATCTCTCAACCGATGGGAGTTCCTGACACTTTGAAAATGACTCTGCAAAGATACACACATCTGAATATGGAAAATTGTGGATACCATGTAACTTGCAATGAACTACAACTGGAGGCACACACTTTGTGAACACTCTTGGTGCAAAAGATAGTCTAAAGGGTAAGTCAGAGAACTTATGTGATCCAGACATAAACAACCTCAAGAAATGCCTGAAGTCTGGATGTACAGGGATGTGATAAGCATCTCTTAAATTTAGAGTTGCTAGGAAACTTGAACGAGGAAGACGAGGTAACAGGTTGTGAAGTGACAGCATTTTGGACTTGGGCACCATCAGAAAAGTACAGTTTTGTACCTACCATAAATGTAGATGTCCGATAGGCATGCATCTGCAGTCCTTACAAATGGGTTGTCCTGTCGTCAAGCAGCCCTTCGGTCGGCCGGATTCCAAAGTCTGGGTCTGGCCTCGGCTGATGTCGCACTTCACCCGACGTCATAGCGGCAGTTCTTCGGGTATAAAGGTATCAGCCGACGCCATTTTCCTCAGTGTTTCTTGCCCCAGATGCCAGATGCACTCTAGTAAGGCGAAATTTGGATAAATGCAAATGGTTCCAAACAGTAGAGAGCAAACAAAAAATAAGCATGTATGTACATATATACAAACAAATACACCATAATAGATTCCCCCAGCTAGCTACAAGATGGGCAAATACCCTAGGAGTACCACAGAGGGGAGGGAGGGTGGGTAATCCTGACTGCAGATGCATGCCTATCGGACATCTACATTTATGGTAGGTACAAAACTGTACTATGTCCTTCAAGGATGCATCTGCAGTCCTTACAAATGGGTAGAATACCATAGCCAAACTGGGGGAGGAGGAGTAATAATATTATGGTGTAGTTAAGATCCCTTGCAAAACAGCAGTGGCAAAACCTGCTCGGGATCTGGAGTATAAGGGTAAATTATAATGCTTGGCAAATGTATGCACGGAGCTCCAAGTAGCAGCCTCTAAAATGTCTTTGGTAGCCACTCCTCGTAAAAAGCTGTGTAGTGGCTGTAGCCCCCTTAGAAGTGAGGCCTGATGTTTTCTGGAGTTTTCTTCCCATGGTAGGAGTAACAAAATCTAATGCAATTTCCTATCCACTTAGAGATTGTCTGTTTTGAAATTGCTTTTCCTTCCACTCCTGTTGCATATGCTACCAGTAGCTGGTCAGTTTTTCTATTGTTCTTGGTCCTGTCCAGGTAGTAACGTAATTGTCTATGTACATCCAAGGTATGCAACAGTCTTTCTCCCCTGTTCTGTGGGTTGGGGAAGAATGTAGGCAGGTGGATAGCTTGATTTAAAGATACCCTGGAGACCACCTTTGGCATAAAAGTAGGATTAGTTCTCATGGACACTCTATCTTGATGGAAGATCAGGAAGGGCTGTACTGCCATTAATGCCTGTAATTCAGAAACCCTTCTTGCTGAAGTGATTGCAAGCAGGAAAGCAGTTTTCCATGATAAGTACTGTAATTCTGCTGTTGCTGCTGGCTCGAAAGGAGGGAGTGTCAACTTTTCTAGCACAAAGTTCAAGTCCCATGCTGGCAATGGTGGCTTCCTAGGAGGTTTTACATTTTTAATTCCTCTCAGAAACTGCCTGAGTAGAGGATGTGAGAAGACTGGAGGGTCCATGTTGTATTCTGCTGAAATAGCTGATGCATGAATCTTAATGGAAGAATAGGACAGGCCATTGTGGAAGAGCTCTGCCAAGTATTCCAGGATGTTAGCTATGTTTACAAGTGACACATTTTCTCCTTTTGCAGTACTCCAAATGAGATATCTTTTCCATTTTGCTGAATAATTTTTTCTTGTTGAGGGTCTGCGAGCCTCCAAGATAATGTCTTTAACCCTTTGAGATAAATCTGGGTTATTTGGTCTTATGCAATGTTCCAGGCAGCCAGCTGCAGTGTTTTCAGGTTTGGATGCAGGGTTTTGAAGTTGTTCTGTGTTAACAGCAAGGGAACTAGGGGCAGAGGCCATATTTGTTCCCGAGACATACTCCTCAGTAGTGGGTACCAATGTTGTCTTGGCCAGTCTGGAGCTATCAGGATGATCCTTGGACGGTCTTCTTTGATCTTCAATAGCACCTTGTGCATCAAAGGAAGAGGTGGGAATGCATATGCTGTCAGGTTGTTCCAACTGAAAGATAGGGAGTCCACTTTCCAAGCAAGTGGGTGGTACGTCCTTGTGCAGAATTTTTTCAGCTGGTGATTGTGTGGGGATGCAAATAAGTCTATTTCTGGGAGTCCCCATTTCCCTGTAATGGTTCTGAAGATGTCCGGATGCAGCATCCATTCGTGGGCATCCATGGTAGTTCTGCTTAGCATGTCTGCTAGTATATTTTCTTTTCCTGGCACAAAAATTGCTTGTAACTGAATGTTGAAGCTCAGGGCCACATTCCAGAGGTCCATTGCCATCCGGCATAGAGGGTATGAATGTGTGCCTCCCTGTTTGTTGATGTACCACATAACTGTGGTGTTGTCCGTCCTTATCAACAGTTGACCCTGTCGTAGAAATGGTCTGAATGCCTGAATTGCCAGTTTTACTGCCAGCATTTCCTTTTGATTTATGTGTAGGTGCAGCTGGTCTTGAGTCCATAAGCCTTGTATGCACTTGTCCAGCATATGCGCCCCCCAACCGAGGTCTGAGGCGTCCGTTGTGATGGTCTGGCTTGGTTGAGTGCTGTGGAAGGGCAGTCCTTTGTTTGATTGACAGGCCTGAGCCCACCATTGGAATTCCTGCTTCAGGCATGGAATTATTGGAATTTGGGTTTCTAGGCTGTGCTTGTGCTGAGACCATAAATTCCTTAGGTACCACTGTAACTTTCTCATATGTAGTCTGGCATGTGGAATCAATATTATGCAGGATGCCATGTAACCCAGGGCTTGCAGGACTTTTCTTGCTGTTAGCTGGTTCTGCTTTGTTAATGCCGTGAAGTAGAGAGGGAGTTGCTCCTGTTTTTCTACTGTCAGGAATGCCATTTGTTTTGATGTGTCCAGATTTGCACCCAAGAAGGTTATCCTTTGGGATGGTATCAGCCTTGACTTTTTTATATTGACTGTGTATCCCAGGGCTTGCAATAGATGAATGGCCCTTTTCAAGTCCTTTGTTAATTTGTTTTTGTTGTCCCCTTGTAACAGGCAGTCGTCCAGGTAAGGGTAAATTTGAATTCCCTGAAGTCTGCAATGAGCAATTACTGATGCCAGGCATTTCGTGAATACTCTGGGCGCAGTAGATAAGCCAAAGGGCAATGCTGAGAATTGATAATGCTCTGATCCTGCAAGAAATCTGAGGTATCTTCTGCAATTTGGTCGTATAGGGACGTGCAGGTATGCCTCCTTGAGATCTAGAGTTACCAGCCAAGACTCCTTGCCCAGCATGGGAAGAAGTTGCTGTAGGGTCAGCATTTTGAATTTTGGAACAATGAGGTATGTGTTTAAAGCGGACAGGTCGAGAATAGGCCTCCATTGATTTTCTTTTCTTGGTACCAGGAAGAGTCTGGAGTAAAATCCTTGCCCTTGTTCCATAGACGGTACCCTTTCTACGGCTCTCATCCTTAGTAAGTGAGTTATTTGTTGTAGAGCTTCTGTCTTCTGATTTGGAGGTAGGTTTGGCATTCCTCTCTTCCTTGGTAGAGTATGGAAGTGAAACCTGTAACCTTGGTCTATTGTCTGTAAAATCCATTTGTCTCCTGTGATGTAATGCCAGTTTACTGAAAATAAGGCTAGCTTCCCGCCTAAGGGTGCTTCTAGTTGTTTCCTGGTAGGCGGTGCTAGAGGGAAGTCACTGTGATTGTCCTGTGGAAGTGGTGGTGGCTGGATCTGTGGCTGTACCTCGCTGGTTGTTAGCCTGCCACTGACGTCCCCTGTAGGCACCTCTGGATTGACCCCTTCCTCTTGAGCGCCTATTCCTGCCTCTCGGAGCTCTGGAGGTGTCTGGAAAGGACCAATTCTTGGAAGGACAGTTCCTGCTAAACCTTGGAGGCTGGACCTGCAAGAAATCCTTGACTGTCTGGACAGATTTTGCTTTCTCTTCCACCTTCTTCAGCACCTGCTGTGCAGGGGAGCCAAACAAATTGAGCTTATCCATGGGAGCATCTAGGAGCTTTGATTTAACATGGTCTGGTAAGGACTGCTCTTTTAACCATGCATGTCTTCTGATCACTGTACCAGTCATGGCTGATCTAAAGGAAGCCTCCAGTGCATCATAGCCGCATTTTAAGGAATGATAACTGACCTGCTGAATGTTATGTACCATTTCCTGTACAGATTTTTTGTCTAATGGTTCATCCGAGGACAGTGTTTTAGTTAACTGGTCTAACATAAATTCCTGATACTGAATCATGTGGAATTGACAGTTCAAGGCCCTAGCTGAAAGAGTAGCAGAAGTGTAAACTTTTTTACCCCACCTCTCTAAGGCCCTAGATTCCCTTTCAGAGGGGAGGGGGTTTTTGGCAGAGGTAGCTGCTACAGCCTTGGGTCCCTGGGAGATAGTTTCGGGATCTGCAAAGGGAGCCTTATACAAATGATAATGTGTGTCCGGAACCCTGTAGTACCTATCGGGCTTAGCAGGGGCCGGAGGAAGAGAATCAGGAGCAGTACAAGCATCATTAAATGCATCATCCACAACAGTAAGTACTGGAGGAATGGCTAAAGGCCTATGCTGTGGCAAATGTAAAAAGGTTCTAAGCCTTTTCCTAGAGTCTGAAAAATCCTGGCCCTGCCATTGGAATTGTTCCCTCATAGCATGCAAGGTTTCCCCAAAAGAAAATTCCTCAGGCGGAGAGGCAGAAGGTATGGACTCTTCTGCATCAGAGTCCTCATAAGGAGAAAAAGGGCCCTCTGGAGTGTTTGAATTATCTGATTCATCAGAGGAGTCATCTGAAGAAACTGGCTCTACTCTAGGCCTCTTCTCTGGAGGTGGGTGAGAGGCCCTGTCTGGATGTGGTTGGGATCCCCGGATCAAAGAAATGAGATCCTCTGCTAGACTAAGCATTTGTGAACTAGAGCTAGGCCTGTGAGAGGGGGTCTTAGCAGGCACAGTTTTGGTAGATTTTGCTGCTTTAGCCCTGGCAAAGGCCTTAATCGACATGGATGCAGGTGGCCTAGCAGCTCCACGTGCAGGGGTAGAAATATCCAAAGGGATAGTATCAGATAAATCCTGTGATCCTGCAAGAGCGGATGGGATTTCAGTAGCAGATTCAGCCAAGCTGGATGAGGCCTCGGTAGGAGGTAAGCTTTCGGCCGAAGGAAGAACCGTGGACTCTGTTTCAGCCGAAACAGAGACACTCGCGGTTGGCTTAACCGCGGTTTCGGCCGAAACCGCGGACCGAGTGTCGGTCCTTTTCCTTGCGTTTTTTAGATATTTGTGTAGTCGGAGTATCCGACGGCATAATGTAAGCAAAAGCAGAGCCGAAAAACTCCTCAGCAAATTCCGACCGACGTCTAAGCGTCCGCCGGTTGAAAGAAGCACAGGCTAGACAAGCTGCTACGTCGTGGTCTGGGCCTAAGCAAGGTAAGCAGTAAGAGTGGAAATCTTTATGAGGTATTTGTTTCCCACAAGTTAAACAGTTATTCACTTTTTCTGACATCGGCTGAGGCAAGAAAGAGTCCCCAACGGGGTACTTAGCTTTTTAGAAGTCTTCGGTAGTAGTAATCTCTGGTTCTGACCGACCGGCACTTGCGAACAGCTTCTGCTTCAGGCGCCACGTGGCAAGAAAGACTGAGGAAAATGGCGTTGGCTGATACCTTTATACCCGAAGAACTGCCGCTATGACGTTGGGTGAAGTGCGACATCAGCCGAGGCCAGACCCAGACTTTGGAATCCGGCCGACCGAAGGGCTGCCTGACGACAGGACAACCCATTTGTAAGGACTGCAGATGCATCCTTGAAGGACATCAGGTTAATAAAAGACAGATCCAGAACTGATCCCCGAGCACTTTTTCTTTGTCACTAAAAACATCCTTGAATAAAAACCTTTTCCTACCTGGGAGGAAGCAGCTATCTCAATCACTTCCTGTGGCAACAAGTGATGGACAGCTGGAAATAATAGAGTTTAGTCCAGTGGATGAGGGATTATCCTCTGGGAAGGAGGAATTTCCTCCCACTGCTATATGTAATCTTGATGAATGATCTTCAGAATCAATTTGACTGAAGCGTCTGCTCCCAAAATGAAAAGTAGAGAATTAGACTTTCTGGAAGGGAAAGGAGAATGCCAGGGCTGGGGGTCAATTTGTCTTAAAACACTCATTCTGACATGTTAGAATGTTCTCTTTTCGGTGGTTCCTGAATTCTTTTTGTTATCCCTTGCCATTTTTTTTGTTTACCTACATTTTGTTGAGAATTTTTTTTGATAAAACTAGGTGAGGGGTTAGAGAATCCAAAAGAAATTTTGGAAGAGGAGGGCTAAAAAATCTTAAGACATTTCCTGTATCAACTTACCCCTCTCATCACACATTTTGATCACCTCTTCAGCAGACCAGCCAAAAACTAAATCACTATCAAAAGAGAATTTAAAATCTCATTTCTAACATCACCTAGGAGGTTCTGAGAATGCACCAGGCAAACCTCAACAGTACCAGTGGCCAAAGCCCTTGAAGTACCAAATGAGACATACACATTGTAAATAATGAGTACTGACTTGTACAACAGGACAAATAAATTATTTAAAGCAGATTTTTCCTTGGAAGAAGACAAAGAAGAAAAAAAAAGCATTCCTTATACTTTCACAAGTAGTCAGAACAAACCTTAACATACAAGCCTGACAATTAAAAATTCTGAAAATCAAAGTTGCAAAAGCATACACTTTTTTCCCATTCTTATCTACAATCTTCCCACCCTTATCAGAAACAGTAGGTTTGGAATTAACTGCAGCAGTAGGATTAACTAAAAGATATAGCAGGTGGGTCCGGTTTGGGAAGAGTGTATGAAAACTTAAAAGACAGAGGAAGTTTATACATCCTATCTGCCTTTTTAGGGGCAGCTGACTGATTATCAAAAAAATCGGGGGCAGTAACACACACAACCTCTAAAGCTGACAGAATTGGGGGACTAAGAAGGCTCTGGAAATTACTTCATTAACACCTCATAGTAATTTCTGAGTGACTGAGAAAGCTCAGTGTTCATTCTGGAAACAGTCTCAGAAAAGTGTGTGTGTGTGTGTGTGTGTGTGTGTGTGTGTGTGTGTGTGTGTGTGTGTGTGTGTGTACATATAACATTTATACTCCCACAGGGAAAATCAGAGTTTGAGTCTGAATGAGAAATTTAAGCAGAAAACCCTGAAGCTGTCCATTCATCCTGCTGCCCAGATTCATAATCTTGAATCTCTTCAGGAAAAGAGGTATCCCTCTTTTTTACCAGAAACTATTTTATAAGCGGGATCAATACTTTTAATTACACCCTGATACAGACTTGACAAATTACTCCTGTCCAAGGAAATTTGAGGAGGAGATGCATGTTTAGTTTTATGTTTCTTTTTGTCAGGAAAATGGGGCCAGCAGTGTTAACAGCAGCAGCAGCTTCCCCAGGGATGATCACAACATTCTGACCAAAATGGAAACCTTCCCTGTTCCCTCTTCCAGGCCCTACAGAAGTGGCTCTCCCTTGCCCACTAAAGGACCCCAGCAGTTGCAGAGGATGTGGCTACTCTGGTCCATAGTGGCTGTAGATGTTACATTGGAGGGAGCCAGATGAGTGGTCTAAGGTACAACTAATGGCCACAGCAGAGTCACCCACCCGCCAACTGCTGTGCTGGCAAAGGCTGTTTGCTTAACTGTTTCTTTTTCTTTTTGTGGCTGGAAGAACAGACAATGGGACTGGCATTTTGTTCCATGGTCAAGCCAAAAATGGTGCCTCTTCCCCTGGGAAAACAAGCAGCAAGAGCTGGTAAAAATTTTAATTCTTTAAAAGTAATTTTTTTTTTAAGTAAAATACAGTAAAACAAAGCAAAACTTTAAAACACTTTGCCAGCCCCAAAAGTAAAATAAACACAATTTTTCCACAGGGAAAAAATGCTATTTAAATACTTTATAAACAACTTTTAAACTGACAGAAAAAAAGAGCACTCCGGTTTAAAAGTACAATGCACTCTCATGATAGTTTGTTAAAACACAAACTCCTAACTTCAAAATATCTTTCTTGAACAGGAAAGTGTTATCAACAAACTTTTTTTTTTTATATAAATAGGAAGGTTTCTTTCCCCTGAAGGGAACCTATCTGTCCAGCAACGGAACAACACAAGCTGACCACTGATAATTAAAAGCTTACGAGGACAGTATATTCTCTGGTGGCAAGAAAGCTCAGAAGGGCTTGGCATTTCAACCTGTCTTTTTAGTCAGCTCAGCTCAAACTAACAGTGTGGGCACCAGGAAGGTATCCTGAAGCTTTTAGAAGCTGGCCAACTGCTACATCCTTGCAGGATATAACCAATATAGAGTAGACTACTGCAGCAATGATCACTATGAAGAACATGCACAGCTGTGTCCACACATTATAATTGTAGTTGTTTGAGTAGATCAATGTTGTAAGTATTGATTCTTGGGTCTTCCTGCCATGCAGAAGCCCATGGTGGCCCAAATACAAGTTGTCTTTTTACCATCTCCCAGCTGGCAAATGACCAATATGTAAACATTGTGGTATAAAATGGGCATCAGCAAGCCGCATCTGCATTTCATTCTTGCCATGCAGTCAGATGATCAACATCGCTTTAACTTTATGTCGTCAGTACTTTGGTCAGCCTGAATTACCGAAGTTTCAATCGCCTTCTGATAAACTCTCTGTTAATAGCGTTTTTCTTGTTAATCTTTAAGAAAATAAATAATTGCCTTTTTTGTGGGAATGTGGGAAGGAGGTTCTCCTCAAAAATTTCCATTCGCATTGCTTTTTCTGTCTGGACCCTCAAAACATTTCTGTCAGTTTTGTGCAAGGTTTAACATAAAAAACATCAAGCATAGGGGCTGAGTCCCTTCAGTTGGACATGGAGTCAAGCAAGGGGTCTAGTAAGGCAAGCTTGGAAAAAGAGGGTAATTTTGAGTTCAGCCAAACCTATCAGATCTACCCTCAATGAAACTGCAGCAAGGAATGAGTAAAAATATTGTTTTTTTAGACTTTAAGATCTTTTCCACAAAGATTCTGAACCTTGAGAGAAATAAGTCAATATTTTTGATAAATGTGTACTTTGTGAGACTGACCAACCTATTCAGTACCAGTGAACTTACAGACTGGAAGGAAAGTTCTATTTGAAAATATGATTCTAGGATAGATTTTAATAAAAATGTTTGAGTCTATAGACATATCCTCCATCACAAATGTGAGGATGTGTCCATATTATCCACCTCCAGTTTTGAAAAATTAACTAGAAAAACATACTTGCAAAAATATAAACCTTATTTTTTTCCACATACAGCCCATATACACTGGGTTGTTTCCAGGCTGGGCAGACAGGGTATTTTACACAAAATGGTACAAGTTTAGTAGGGGACAATATCTACAAAGAAACCCTAAAACAGGCAATGAGAAAAAAAAATGGAGTATTTCAATTACCATGTTCAACCACTGTTACATATAGGGAGACAAAACATATTAGTGACTATCAGCAGAGTGGGCTGGGACTTATTTTTCACTCATATATGTAATACCAGAAAAAAAAGACAATCTGATCCTTTCCACAAGAACAAGTAAGAAATGCTCATGATTTATCTACTATGGAATACATTTTCTCTACTGTTTTCCTATTGTTTGGAGTGGCTTCAACAATTAGTGAAACAAAACGGTTGTTAAGCATAATTGAAAAAAAGATTGCAGTTATAGATTCTCTACAGAACACTATTATTGAAATGGCAGCCATATGGCTTTGGACTGCATTCAACCAAGCAAAGAGGGTATGAGAACCCTCATCGTAAAGGCATGTTATGAGTACACTGTTGACAATTAACATGACATTTCTGATCATGCTACTCACATATAAAAATCAGAAGCTGAAATTCACAAAAGTGAAACTTAAACATAACTATACTACTTTGGAGCTCTGGGAAGTAAATTGATTTATATTAATGTATTAGTTTATATTACTGTATTAGTTTTCATAATGGAATTACATACACAGATAAATGTTGCTTGATAGGTACTACATGTGATGCAGAAGGGTGCAAAGAATACTAGTAACAGAAAATATCATACCATATGTAAAATCAGAGATCAAGAACACTAAGCATTTACAAACATATGTAGATACTGACCAAGCAGTGTGTCTCCATTAAAATACACAAAGGGGTGATGTACAGGTAAATTAGAGGTCCACATCCAGGTTGTACTGAAAAATCTCAAATCTTATTGACTAAAGTATCGTAGTATACTTTTATATATATAACAGCACATGTAAGAGAATAGTAAAAGGGTCTAGAAAAGAAAAAAATGCTGGCATATTATATTATATGATTTCAAGCTTTACTGGCATGACTTAAAAGCTGCATGAATAACGCACAGATATAGCCATATGCTTAAAATGATATATGAAAGAAATGATATTTTAAAGGTCTATTTTTACATACATCATTTAATGAGTGAGCATTTTATAAATGAAGTCATTAAGTAGTATTTCATTATAAAGTTTAACAGTCGGTAGAAATCCTTCCTCTGGAGCTGCACTTTTTCATACTGCAATTATTCTGAGAAAGTATCAACTAGCTGTGCTAGCACATTATTACTCAATGTACTGAAAAATACAGTTCTGAATAAACACACACATACCACTGTGGGGTCTGTGAAAACTGAACTATTTCAATCTGTATCCAACACTATTACAAACTCAAGTAATGTTTCAAACTTCAAAAAATGAATTACATAACACAAGCAGCTTTACAGATTTTACAATAAAAAGAGTTAACCTCTGAAGAATTGCAGTACCTTTTTGAATAACATCTAGACTCGAGTCAAATGATTAATTTATTTGTTTTTTAGATGATGCACTCACATTTTGCAATAACAGGACTACACGTCTTTTAAACTAACAGCACTAGAGTAGGAAATGCTTTTATTCACCAGTTAACAATTCTTCCACAGTGCTGACTGGAATCTAGGCAGTAGCTTTAGGTTTTCATGCAAATATTTTGTGAGAACCTAAATGCTAGGTAATAAAACACAAGAAGGATGCATGTTGTGACCAGCATGTTCAAATACAAACTTCTACATAATTAACAAGTGTATAAAAGATTTACTGTTAAGAGGGCTTGAGAAGATGTAGTTTTACTTGCCTGATTAATAAATAAAATAAAAAACATAGTAAGTGGAACGTAACTGTATGATTCTACATACTCATACACGTACCTTCATACACATTATCTAGAATAAGTGTGAGGCACAAGAATAAAGTAAAAGCATGTGAACAACAATTCGAGCTAAAGAAATAAATACGAGCAGCATTTATGTTCCAGACCTGCTCCAACAAAACAAACCATGTCTAAACTATCAGACAAGTAGTAAGCAGAACACTAAACTAGAACCAATAAAAAACAATGAAAACTGGAACCAATAAAAACATAATGAAAACTGGAACCTATAAAAAACATAATGAAAGTAGCAAGGAATAACCTTGAATACAGACAGAGAAGCATTATACATCTTCTTGTTTGTGCATATAAAAATTCCTAGTTCTACACAGAAAACAATGGATACTGATCAGTCATGTAAAATAGTGAAATATCTTAGTTTTGTGCGTGTACTCAAACTGCACTGTCCACCTCTAGAAATGAGATGGGAGAAACAACTGGGAAGATAAAGCTTAAACACGACAGTAGGAATTCACCTAAGATTACAATTAAATTTCTCTTGTACAGGAGAAGTTTTAATATTAATAAGTGTAATCCTTAACACAAAACACTCACTTGTCAATGCTGAAATTGAAATGTTTAGGGTTAAACGGTTTTCATGAAAAATGATGAGAAGAGATGCTCCTTGAATGGGTAAAGAATGTAACATTTCCCTTGTTGAGCTACCTAACAGTTTGTGATGACAAAGGTTAGCTAGTAACTTTTGCTTCAAACAGTTATAAGATAAAGACCCTAGCTACACTCGTCTCTTCCAGTGTTTTGTGTGGCAGTACAGGGAGCGAAGAACACATACTAAAAAAGCACACACACACACACACTCGTGTAATACTTCATGTCTATTAAAAGAAGTCAGTCATCCAACATACTGTGTCCAAATGCGAGCACTCCTGCAAATTCTAGGACACATGTTCCAATGCAACAGTTGGGAACTACTGTGGAGCTAGTTTTTATTTTTAAAAGCAAGGGTGTGAACATCCTCAAACCTGCCCAACATCAGTGTTACAGTTAGGAGGAAAGGATGGAAAACATACCCTGTCTAAGCAATGACAGTGGGAAATCACTGCATATGTCTGACACTGTCTTTAACTCATAACTGAAAAGGTGTGTGTACTATTCCCAAACTTGCAAAGAAACAGGTACAGGGTTTTTTTTTTCCTGCCAGACTCTGCCTCAACAACTAAAATTTTGGAAAATATTCTGGGTGGAGAGGAGAGACCAAATCTGGAAACTTTGCATCTGACAGAAAGGGCAGCTGCTTCAACAAATCTGAGGAACAGAGTCAAGACTTGCTTCAACAAGTCTGTAAAGATAACCCCATAGTTTGGGGAGGATGGAACCTAAGACATGACCATATGTGACTAAGTTTAGAATCTAATAGTCCATTGTGATGACCCACCAAGGGCTAAATTAGGAGGGTCAGCCCTTATTGGCACTACTAGATAGGATTCAAGACTGTGACTGCTGGAACTGCAGAGTCTCCTTCCTTTGAAAGTTGACCATTACTGCTCCATGATATTTCAGAACTCTCCTCTTTCTACACATAGACTCCTTCCTATGGGGGTGGGTTTGGCATAATAGTTAGGGTCTTCACACTATAGATACAAGACACTGGGTTTAATTCTGATCTTGGGTTATTGGGTAGGCTTAAAATGGCCCTTCAGGCATTCATCTATGAACCTATGAGTTACGGCAGCATGCACCCAAAAGGAAGGGAAGGGGATGAGTGTGGGGGTCTTACCAACTTTTTGTAGTGGTCAAAATTTATTTATTCTTTTAAAGGTCCTCAATCAAATCCTGAAAAGACAACCTTAAGGATGGAAAAGAATGGCCTGTCTAATTTCATCCTTAAAGGAGTAAGGCCTCAGCCATGTTATACTGTACAGGCTCAGCCTTGAACTTTTATCCCTAGTGCAGTCAAAATTACAGTCATCTACATAAAAGCACACTGCAGAAACTGAGGTGTTTTTCTGCATCCTCTCTGATTACATACTTCAAGAACTCTACCAACTTGTCCACTGCCTGGACAGTTATAATGAACTGTAACATGGACAAGTGAAACTAAAGAGCTAAGGGAATGAAGCTTCAACGCAACAGTGAACACCACTCTTGTCATCTCTGTCCAAAGCCTTAAAGTTATTAATAAATGTGCAGCAGTTTAAAAGATCTACCTGGGACCAAAGAGATAACAAAGACGTCTACTCCTGGATGTTTGGTTAGGATGTCAATCCACTCTGCAGGGGGCTTCTAAAGGGCATTAACTTTTTAGCACAGGGAGGAAAATCCAGATACAACAAGCAACATGGATAAAACCCATAGGATCAGGCTACTTAAGTGGGATGACCCAAAGGCTGTCACCCTTTTTTCTCAGGTAGTGATTGAGACGTTTACAGCTTGAAGGTAGCAGACTCACAGGTCATTCGGTCAGTTGATGAAGGAATTCATCAGCCTCAGTCTCCCAATAGCAGAGGTCATCTGTAGGTGCACTATAGGAATGGAAGAACTCTTAATTCTTGTATGTGGCAAAGAGGTCCTCCTTCACCTTTCAGTCACTTTACTGGGAAAGTGAGGGAGAGATCATCTCCCTTTACACTACCTTTGCAGTCCACAAGTGGCCAAGCATATAGCAGGAGTGTGACAAGAGTCAGGCAGCAGGGACCCAGCACTAAGCAAAGCACTCAGTGGAGGCACTGCTACTTCTATGGAGGCCTGTGCCAAGAATGGTGCTAGCATCATCCCCTGCACAACAAAACTGCACTCTTAACACCAATTTGGAAATGAAGCTGCTGTAATCCAGGATAGGGCAGGTATTTAACCTGAACCCAGATGGCCAAATTCTAGCAGACTCTAAACTGTCAGAAATGAGCATATTAAAATACGGATCTCCCAAAATTCAGTCCTCAGCTCATTAGTCTCTCTCTCTCTCTCTCTCTCTCTATACATACGCTCAGGCTCACTTCGCTCCCCTCCCTGCCCCCATATCCCACCCACCCCTACTACCTCTACATTTATAACCACAAAACCACACCCTTCATCCCCAGGTCCAATCATATTAGCCTTCTATTCAATCACTCTCCCTATCACAGGAGATGCATCTTATCCCACCCCCATCCACTACCGCCTCGTCTTTCTCTCCCTAAAGTACAGTTTTGTACCTACCATAAATGTAGATGTTCGAAGATCCACATTGCTGCAGTCCTTACACTTGGGTAGTCCGCTGTCCTCGGTCGGCCCGAATAACAAAGTATAAGGCTGACGTCGGTCAAGGCGCATTAGACTGACATCAGGACGTCAGGGTACAAATGCGCATGACCGACATCATATCCTCAGTCTTTTCTTGCCCCAGATGTCAGAAGACCCTACAAAGAAAGGTCAAAACCAAAAGACAGCAAACAACCAACCAACCACCCTTGCACTAATAATATGTACAATAAATCCAATATACACAATATTTACAACCCAACCCACACAACCGCCTCTAACTACAGAGGGGAAGGAGGGAGGGTAAATTGGACTGCAGCAATGTGGATCTTCGAACATCTACATTTATGGTAGGTACAAAACTGTACTATGTTCTTCATCTCACATTGCTGCAGTCCTTACACTTGGGTAGAATCCCAAAGCAGAGATAAGGGAGGATGGCAAAACTAGAAAGAAGCAGGAGCTGCCAAAATGCCCTGTAAAACAGCAGTGGCAAAACCAGCCCTAGATTTAGAGTAAAGTGGAAGGTGATAATGCTTAGAGAAAGTATGCACTGAACTCCAAGTAGCTGCCTCCAAAATTTCCTTAGTTGCCACCCCCCTTAAAAAGGCTGTCGAAGTGGCAGTAGCCCTAGTGGAATGAGGCCTAATCCCAGCTGGAATCTCCTTGCCATGATGGGAATAACAGAAAGCAATGCAAAACCCAATCATTCACTTAGAAATAGTTTGTTTTGACACAGCCTTGCCCTGAGAACTCAAAGCAAAAGAAACAAATAACTGCTGAGACTGCCTGAACCCTTTAGTTCTGCTCAAATAATATCGCAACTGCCTGTGTACATCTAAAGTGTGCAAAATCTTTTCCCCTTTATTTTGGGGATTTGCATAAAAGGTAGGCAAATGAATAGTTTGGTTTAAAGCCACACTAGAAACCACTTTAGGCATAAAGGAAGGATTAGTACGCAAAGATACCCTATCCTTATGGAAAATTAAGAAAGGCTCAACCGCCATAAGGGCCTGCAATTCAGAAACCCTTCTTGCAGAGGTAATGGCCAACAAAAAAGCAGTCTTCCATGATAAATATTTCAACTCAGTAGTAGCTGCAGGCTCAAAAGGTTGTAGAGTGAGTTTCTCCAACACAAAATTGAGATCCCAAGCAGGAGTAGGAGCTCTACGTGGGGGTCTTATATTCTTTGCCCCTATAAGAAATTGCTTGAACAAAGGATGAGAAAACAATGGTGGGTCACAGTCATAGTGAGCCGAAATTGCTGCAGCATGAACCTTAATAGAAGAGAAGGACAAACCTTTGTCCAGTAACTCAGTAAGATATTGAAGAGCCACACTTAAATTAGGCTCAGAAACATCAAAATCCTTTGCTGCACTCCAAAATAAAAATCTCTTCCATTTATCTGCGTACACTTTCCTTGTACTAGGCCTTCTAGCTTCCAAAATAACATTCAAAACTTGCTGTGGAAGTTGAGACCTTCTATGGTTCAAAACAGAATATGCCAGGCTGCTAGGTGAAGAGAGTGAAGCTTGACATTGAGTAAATGACTGTCCTCCTGAGACAACAGGTGTGGAATCACAGGCAAAGGCCATGGAGGCTCCCGTACCAGACTTCTCAGTAATGGGTACCAGTGCTGTCGAGGCCAATCTGGAGCTATTAAAATCATCCTTGGCTTGTCCTGTCTGACCTTTAGAAGTACCTTTGGGAGGAGAGGCAGAGGTGGAAAGGCATACACATGAAGATTGCTCCAATTGAAAGAAAGAGCATCCACTTTCCAAGCTGTGGGATGAAACCTTTTCGTGCAAAACTTTGGCAGCTGGTGGTTTAGTGGAGAAGCGAACAGATCTATGTCTGGAGTTCCCCATGACACTGTCAATTTCTGAAATACATGAGGATCCAATTTCCACTCGTGGGGATCCATAATTCTTCTGCTCAACACATCTGCTAAGGAGTTCTGTGCTCCCGGCAGAAACCTTGCCTGAAGATGAAGCTGTAAACTGAGAGCAGTCTCCCACAAAATCATTGCTTGCCTGCATAGAGGATAAGAATGTGTTCCCCCTTGCTTGTTGATGTACCACATGACAGTTGTGTTGTCTGTTAGAATCAACACCTGCCCTGGAAGAAGTAAATCCTTGAAAGCTATTAATGCAAACTGGACTGCTAACATCTCCTTCAAGTTGATATGTAGATGTTGTAGTCTGGCAGGCCACTTGTCTTGTATCCACTTTCCATTTAGATGAGCTCCCCAAGCTTTGTCTGAGGCATCTGTCGTTAGAATCTGACTCGCCTCTGGCCGGGTCACAGAGAGTCCTTGTTTAGGTGACATTCCTGAGCCCACCACAAAAATTCCTTTTGAATGCAAGGTATTATTTGAATGACAGTGTCCAGATCCTGGCAGTGCTGTGTCCATACGTTTTGAGATACCATTGTAGCTTCCTCATATGCAGTTTGGCATTGGGAAGCACCAGAATACAAGATGCCATGAACCCCAAGGCTTGAAGGACTGTCCTTGCAGTCAGCCTGGACTGATGAGACAATTGATGAAAGTAAAGGGAAAGATTCTTTTGTTTGTCCGGGGTCAAATAGGCCATCTGGGATGCTGTATTCAGTCTTACACCCAGAAAGCACATGTCCTGAGAGGGTACTAGACTGGACTTTATTTCGTTCACAGAATACCCCAGGCATCTTAGCACTGCTATCACATATTCCAAATGATGAAGAAGCTCGTCCCTTCCTTGAGCCAGAATCAGGCAATCGTCCAAATAAGGATAGATCTGTATTCCTTTTAGCCTGAAGAAAGCTATCACTGGAGCCAGAACTTTCGTGAACACTCTGGGCGCAGTAGATAAGCCAAAGGGCAATGCAGAGAACTGATAATGAGAAGTCCCAGCCAGCAGATACTTTCTGCAACTCATCCTGATAGGTACATGAAGGTAAGCCTCCATGAGATCCAAAGTTACCATCCAATGATCTTTGCCCAGCAGAGGTAAAAGCTGTTGTAACGTCAACATTTTGAACTTGGGAATGTCCAGATAAGTGTTGAGGATAGATAAATCCAAAATTGGTCTCCACGTGTTCCCCTTCTTTGGTACTAGGAACAGGCGAGAATAAAATCCTAGGCCCACTTCTGGCATAGGTACTGGCTGTATGGCCCCTATTTGAAGTAACAGAGAAATTTGTTTGTGAGCCTCTATTCTTTGCTGAGGAGGAACGTCTGGCATGCCTTTGAAAGGAGGCAAGGTGTGGAAATAAAACCTGTAACCTTGGTGAATGATATCCAATACCCATCTGTCCTGGGTAATTAAACTCCAATTTTCCTTGAAAAGTGCCAATCTTCCTCCCAAAGGTGCTGCCAGACGAGAAGGCTCTGGCAGCTGAAAAGGTAGGTCATTGGGTCTGTTTACGAAAGGACTGACCCCTGCCCTCACCCGAAGACTGCGCAGGTGAACTCCCTGTTCTAGGCCTGAAAGAGCCCTGAGCTCTGCCCCTACCACGTCTAGATCTACCTCTAGACTGGGAATCATAAGAAGGATACGTCCACCCCTTGGTAGGCCAATTTCTACTAAACTTCGGGGGCTGAACCTGCAAAAAATCTTTAACAGTCTGCATAGACTTAGCCTTGTCTTCCATTTTCTTTAAGACTGCTTCAACAGGTGAACCAAACAACACATCAGATTGTAAAGGAGCATCTAAAATCCTTGTCTTAACATGGTCAGACAAATTCTGATCCCACAGCCAGGCGTGCCTGCGAAGAACTGACCCAGTGGCAGCCACCCTAGAAGAGGCCTGTACAGCATCAAAACCACATTGCAAAGAATGCTTACCCACCTGTTCAGAAACATGTACTAAATCTTGTAACTCTTTACACTCAATACCTTCCGCCAGAGCATCTACCTTAGACTTCAATTGAGAAAGTAGATAGTTTTGGTATTTCAACATGTGAAACTGGCAATTCAAAGCCCTCATAGCTAGGGTGGAAGAAGTATAGACTTTCTTTCCCCATCTATCCAAAGCCCTGGCCTCTTTATCTGGAGGAACCGGATTTTTAACAACAGAAGCCTTAACACCCTTAGGCCCCTGACTAACAGTTTCTGGGTCCGCCCTAGGACTCTTAAAAGTTACTTAGGAGCTTCAGCCCCCCTGAAATACCTATCCGGCTTAAGGGGGGGAGGGGGCAAAGAATCAGGATTAAGAGAAGCCTCTGCAAACACATCTTCCACAACATCCAGAACAGGAGGTATAGCCAAAGGCCTATGCTGGGGTAAAAACAAAAATTCCCTAAGCCTTTTCCTGGAATCAGAGAAGTCCTGACCTTCCCACTTAAAATACTCCGTCATGGAATGAAGAGTCTCTGAAAAAGAAAAAATCTTCAGGAGGAGAAGCAGAAGGAGTAGAATCATCCACATCAGAATCAGAATAAGGAGAATACTCCTGCAAGTCTTCAGCCGAAGACTCTGAAACATCTGAAGCCTGCTCAAAACTCCCCAACTCAGGTTCCACCCTAGGTCTCTTATCAGGGGGGGGGCAAAGAACCTCTAATCAAAGTAATCAAATCTTCTGCCATTTTAAGCATATGCTTCTTGGGCACAGAACCTGAAGAACTAGGGGTGACACCAACTGAAGCTAAACCTGGCCTGCCTCTGGGAGAAGCCTTGGCAACAGAAGGAGAGGGCCTAACCACCCTAGGAAGGGAAGGGAGTACAGTAACCTGAGAGGCCCCTTCAGCCTGATCTGCCTCCTGAGAGGCCACATCCTGCAATAACAAAGTCTCCCCCTGGGACTCCAGAGAAACCTCCGGTGGAACCCCCGGCTCCACCGACACCTCTAAAGAACCGGCGTCCGGATCGGACGGTTCTTCTTGCCTAGGCTTAGCTGCTTTGTCCTTGCGCTTCTTCGAAGAAGCGGGCGTCGGAGCATCCGACGGCATATTATAATTGCACCGCTTCCCGAAGACTAACCTGGCACAATCTAACCTTCTCTTAATAGTGCGCTTATTGAATCTAGCACAAAAGCGACACCCCACAACGTCGTGCTCAGGCCCTAAACAAGGAATACACAAAGTATGATAATCTCTATGTGGTATCTGTTTCCCACAAGAAATCCAGTTATTCACTTTTTCTGACATCCGGTAAACCACTGAGGCAAGAAAAAGCTAAAATATTCCCCAACGGGGTACTTAGCCAACTTTGACTCGGTCTGAAACTCCGAATTCGAAAAATTTCAGAACGCCAACCGGCACTTGCAACGCTGCTTCTGCATCGGACCATGTGGCAAAAAAGACTGAGGATATGACGTCGGTCATGCGCATTTGTACCCTGATGTCCTGATGTCAGTCTAATGCGCCTTGACCGACGTCAGCCTTATACTTTGTTATTCGGGCCGACCGAGGACAGCGGACTACCCAAGTGTAAGGACTGCAGCAATGTGAGATGAAGAACATCTTCTTACACATCCATTCCTTCAAAGGCACCTGTAAGTGCATCCTTGTGAACCATATCCCAAAAGTCCTTAAAGATGTGGTACCTTATGCTAATACCGCTCCTAATAACCTCCTATCTTACAACCTTATATGAAACCCAAACTTGTTTAGGGATCTCAGCTTCCAGGGCTGAGACCAACACTCCAGAAATTAATCTCCTGAACTTTTATCACACTCAGGGTACATGGGTGGACATTACTTCTTGCTCCATGCTTCCATACCCTCATACCTCAATAAATATCAACCTTAAACAGATGCATACCTATAAAATTGTAAATAAATTCCTAAAGCTTATCTCCAAATTAAGACTAAATCTACTTAGACATGGGGACATACACCCTAACCCTGGTCCTGCCAATATTATCCAACAATCCCCTCTCTTCACGGACCTCAAAAACAATCCCATTACGTGTGCCCTACTAACTCACTTCTTACCTGCCATCTGAACATTAGAAGTATTAACAATAAGGTACATGAACTTCATGCAGTTATAGCTGACCTCTCCCCAGAGATCCTGTGCCTAACTGAAACATGGCTTAAACCATCCACTATGGACAATGAAATACCTATCCCTGGGTATAATATTTATAGGAAAGACCGAATCTCTAGAAAAGGAGGAGGGGTTGCCATACTCTATAAATCCAATCTAACCGTTTCTATCGATGTCAATCAACCACCTTAGATTAACAATGCTGAGATCCTTATTTCTAGGCTTCAAATCAATATTACTAAATTCATCTATATTATCTGTGTGTATATTCCCCCAGGTAAGAACGTAGATACTCTTGAAGCTACCTTACACTGGTTATCAAGTCACTTCCTCAGGAAACCATAGTCCTTGGGGACTTTAATATAGACTGGACTTCCTGTTCCCCTCAAGCCCCCTCCACTCATATAAACCTACACTCCTTCACGCAAATCGTTAACACGCCTACTAGGATAAACAAATCTAACCAAAAAGAGAGTATACTTGATTGGGTGCTTATCAATAGTGATCCTAACCAATATACATCTGGTTCTCTCCCTGATAGCCTAAGTGACCACCACCTTACCTACATTATTAAGCACAAAATAGCCATCCCAAAACATTCCACACTAAGATTAATTAGAAATAAAAAAAAATTTGACCTTACTAGATTTCAACTAGAATTAAACTCTTGCAACTGGACGATACTAAAATATTTACCCCTAGATGAAGCAGTGCAGTATTTCAACAAAAAATTCCTGGAAATTCTTAATTTTCATGCTCCTATTCGGTCTAGGAAGACTAAGACAGGAGATGTCCCATGGCTCTCCAAAGAGACCAGGCAGAAAATTAATCTTAGAAATAAAACATGGTCGGTATGGCGAAGCAATAAACTACCAGCTGATCAGATTAAATATAGACAACTTAGGAATGAAACCAAAAGACTAATCTTACTTGACAAAAGACAATACTATTGGAAACTGCAAACTGAGCATACAAACTGTCCACAAAAGTTCTGGGCCGGGCTAAATAATCTTCTACACCCAGGACGCTCCACTACCCCTGTCCCTGCTACACTCATAGATAAACCATCGGACATGATCTCAAATAGTTTCAATTGCTTCTTCACTGAGACAATCCAAACCCTGTCTAATCAACTGCCACTTAACTCTCAAAGCCTTGATACTCCCACCTATAAAAACATTCCCCAATTTACCTTTCAGCCTGTAGCAACTTCTTTCATCTGTAAATTAATCAAAAAACTAAAACCTACCTCACTCTCAGCTGATCAACTTCCAGCTGAATACTTGCAAAAATCAGCTGAAGCCATTGCCTACTCTGTGTCAATACTCATTAATCGGACCCTAACAGAGGCCAATATCCCTGATATCTGGAAGGTATCCTATGTAATTCCTCTCCATAAAGGTGGCACTTCCACAGACCTCTCGAACTACAGGCCCATATCCATACTGTCCCCCCTAGCAAAAATAATGGAAAAATGCATGCAGAAACAGCTTATGCAACACTTACTTGACAATCACCTATTAGCTGACACTCAGCATGGTTTCCGACCTCTCCATAGCACTACCTCAGCCCTTCTTGTCTTCTCCAATACCATAAATACCTATCGTAATAACAATAATATCTCCTCAGCATTATTCTTGGATCTGTCCAAAGCCTTTGATATGGTGGACCATAAATTACTAATTGATACATTGCATTCATTTGGTCTGGACACTACTGCTATTCAATGGTTTAGATCCTACTTAAAATGGTAGAAAACAAGCAGTTTTATGGCAGACCAAACTTTCTAACTTTCAACCCAATACTCTAGGAGTCCCACAAGGATCCATCCTAGGACCACTATTATTCTCAATCTTCATCAATGACCTGCACACAGTTGTATCAAATGCTAGTTGCATTCAATATGCAGATGATTCCACGCTGATTTGCTCTGGAACATCCCCTATAGAGTTACAATCTTTAACCCAAACTACTTTCAGCAAAGTAGAAAACTGGCTCTCTAGTCGTCGTCTGATACTTAATCCAAAAAAAACAAAAATGTTATTGTTTTCACCGACACAAAGGTCAAGCCCCCTCAACTTTACAATCCAAGCAAAGGACGGGACAATAATCTCTCTGGACCCCTCGACAAAATTATTAGGGGTAACTATAGATAACAACCTAAAATTTGATACTCATGTAAACCTAATGATTAAATCAATCAATAAGAAACTAGGTTCGCTATATAGAATAAAAAGCTTCTTGACCCCCCAAGCTAAATCTGCCATTGCCCAAACCCATCTCCTCTCTACCCTACTGTACTCATCCCCCTTACTACATAATATTAATAAAACGATCATGAACAAGCTCACTATCTGTTATAATCACATTGCTAGGTTTGTTACTGGGTTACCATATAGAACCCACCACTGTACCAACTTAACCCAGCTTAACTGGCTTGAGCTACCGAAACTAATTTCTTATAACCTACTAGTACTGACCCACAAAATTTTATATAACCCTGAATACCCTCCCTCACTCAAAAAATTGATCTCCCCTTGCAATAACCCTCGACCACTGAGGTCATCCAGTCGTCTCCTTATACAAACAAGTAAAACCAATAACGCAGCTGGTGACTCTCTCCTTACCAACTCCGCAGGGAAAACTTGGAACAAACTCCCTCCTGATATTACCCCTCTCCCCCTCTTTAAACCAATTTAAAACTAAACTAAAAGGCTACCTGGGGTCTGATATTACCTGCCATTGCTTTAACCCTGGCGAGCTATCTCTCTGAATACACTACTCCTTGATCCTGGTTATCTGAGTACTCCTTATTATAATAATTTGCTGTCATCATGTATAATTATTAAGTAAACTAACTAAATTTAAGCTATTATTTACATATCATGTAATGACTAACCTCACCTTGCTTTAAATGTTTATGTTTTGTTATTTCTGTAAATGTCTCATATTGTCTTGCTTGGAGCTTTTCTCCCCGGGCCTCCGCTGTAAATGGACATGTATCCAGTCGGACTATCCCGGTTAACAAATGTAAAATAAATAAATAAATAAATAAATTTACAATCTACCATTTCTCAAGCTATTCCTTTATACAGACAATATACTAATGCTACTTGAAGACAAACATTACTTGACCAGACCCTCAACAGTTTAACACAAATTCAATAATGTAGCCAAGAGGACATCAGATAATGGACTAATCATTAACACTTCCACCAAAATGGAGGGATGTGGTTTGTCACTCAGCAAAGACTAAATTATCACCCCTTATAATACATGATCACACCTCTCAACCAGCAAACACTGAAAATATGAACAAAGGCCTTTGATAAGTACAGACATCCAGCCAAAAATGTAGACATCTAATTAGCATAACATCTGAATACCAAGTAGCACAACAACTCCTTCCTTCACCAAGTAGGAATGTGGGATACTATTCAAAAACGTATAAAAGGAGTGACAAAAATGATGAGAAAAATATAAGCACATAATCAAAGAGATAGCATAAAATCTGCAGACTTTAATGAACTGTATTACAAAGTTCTAGAACACAGACATTTATTTTTGATTCTGAAAAAGGGCAATTTAAGATGCGTGTCTTTTTTAAATTACTGGTGTCACTAATGTTGTTCGTGAAGCATGGTTTACTGTATATTACACAGATTCAAATATTGGGCATGATAAGGCGGGATTCAGAAAAGTGTATGAAGGGGTAAAGCAAGCCTGAAAATTGGGTCATACCTCCAAAAATGGGTGTATCATGTGCAGGGATAAAAAAGGCCTCAAAACAGGAATGTTCTTCCAAAGCAGAGACAAGTTGAGAGGTCTGTATACAATCCACAGGGCAACTATTTACCCTTTGTTAATCAGTAAGAATATCTAGGACTAATTCATCAACCAAGTCTGGACTTTAAGCAACATACTTACACTACTCCTAAAGAAATGTCACAATTAAAGCTCTGCTACAAAATCTCCCACCTACTTCCATAATCCGCTAGGCAATCCATTGCCAGGAATGTACTACTACTACTCAAATTAATACCGATTACCCCATATTGCCTTCCAGTCATCCATCAACATACATATTCTCCATAAAACTGGAAACAAAATAAAGAAGTTATGTACTTACCATAACATTCCATGTGAGTTGTTCATCTCACCTTCATTCTTTACTGATGGGTTCGCAGCTGATTCGTCGGCTCCGAGTCGGCCAATTGCAAAGCTCGAGGCTAAGTCCCTATCTCATGATGCGCCTAGAGTTACCTCAGATCTTGTTTGCTGCGTATAACAATACCATATGTCATTCTATCACTCCCAAGAGACAGTATAGAAAAACTGAGCAACCAGGATGGATCCAGCATCTCGGTCATCTAAAAGCCCAGGAGGGGGTAGGAGGGAGGGACATAAGAATGAAGGCAAGAAGAACAACTCACATGGAACGTTATGGTAATTACATAACTTCTTTATGTGAAGTTGTTCTATCTCTCCATTCATTCTTTACTGATGGGTTGCGTCCCAAGCACCATCAACCTCGGGTGGCTCACAGCAGTATATTTCTCAGGACCGTGGATCCAAAGGAGGCCCATGTCAACTTTGTAATGAGTAATAAAGGTATGAGGTTTTGACCAAGTGGCTGTTGTGCAAATGTTATCAATAGGAAGTCTGCCAGAAAAGGCTGAGGATGTAAAAACAGCTCTGGTTGAGTGAGCCTTAATTTTATGCTGTAAGAGCATATTGGCAGCTGAATAAGCAAAGGTGATACAATCAGATAACCATTTAGAGTTGTTTTAGCCACTGGTCTACCCTTCCTGGAGTCTGAAAATGAAACAAAAAGCTGGTCTGATTTCCTGAAATCTTTTGTTCTATCCAAATAAAATCTGAGTTGTCTGTGAACATCAGGTTTGTGCAGCATGTATTCTAAACTGTTTGAATGTTTGGGGAAGAAAACAGGCAAATCAATAATTTGGTTGAGATTAGTTTCAGTGCAAACTTTAGGTAAGAAAGAGGGTTTTTGTTTGAAGTGGGACTGTCAGCATGGAATATCAAATAAGGAGTCTTGATGGATAAAGCCTGAAGCTCTGACACTCTGCAAGCAGAAGTAATAGCCACTAAAAAGATGGTTTTCCATGACAACAATTTGAGGTCACATGAGGAACCTGGTTCAAATGGCGGAAGAATTATGTCAGAAAGCATAAAATTTAGATTCTATGGAGAATGGGGAGATTTCACAGGTGGTCTAATATGAAAGGTCCTTTTGAGAAAAGCTTTGGATAACTTGTGTGACAATATTCAAACCCTCAAATCCCAGATGAAAGTTAGAAATGGCAACCAGTTGAATACGGACTGTTGCTGCTGCAGCTCCTTTATTGAATATCATGGTTAAGAATTCTAGAATAGAGGCCATAGGGGCTTGGTAAGGATCGATATTGTTTTTACAAGCCCATATAGAAATTTTTTTTCCATTTGCTGAGGTACAGCTTCCTCATACAAGATTTATAAAAGGAGAGGAGAATTTGCTTCATCTCAGTGGAAAGGTTATGGAAGCTGGCTATGATGGGAATTGGAGCAGCCAAGCTGTCAGCTTCAGGGACTGTAGAGAGGGATGACGTTTCCCCCAACTAGTACGTCAGAAGGTCTGGAACTGGGTCCAGAATCCAGGGGTCCTCCAAAAGATGAAGTCAAAGGAAGGGGAACCAAATCTGATGAGGCCAGTAGGGAGCTAATAGAATGATGGTCCTTCCCAGGGCTTTGGCTTTCTGTAATACCTTGGGTATCAACGGGATCGGTGGGAATGCATAGAGGAGACCCGGGGGCCAATCGTGAATGAGTGTGTCCCTTGGGGCTTTTCCCGGAAGAGCAATCAGGTCAAAGTAGCTTCTGTATTTGGCACTCATGTGAATGGCAAAAAGATTGCAGCAAGGCTGGCCCCACCTGCGGAATATCCTGTCTATTTCCATCTTGAGGGACCACTTGTGGGGTAACAAAATTGCTCTGCTTAACTTGTCTGCTATTACATTGGATTTCCTGGGGATGTGCGTTGCTAACAGAAAGTGCTAGGTGGAAATAGCCCACTGCCATACTCTGATGGCCTTGTGACAAAGGGGGTAAGATTGGGTTCCTACTTGTTTGTTCAAATACCAGACCAATGACATGTTGTCCATCTGAATCACAATCATACCCAGAGGAAGAGAGTCCTGAAAGCACTGCAATGCCAAAAGTACTGTGCTCATCTCTAGGACACTGATATGCAGATGTGTCTCTTGTTTGGCCCATGTGCCTTGGGCTGTCTTTCCCTGAAAATGCCCCCCACCCCCATCAGGGAAGCGTCCATGGTCACTGTGGCCGCTGGGGGGGGGGGTAGCACAAATGGGTGTCCTATCGTAACATGAAGTGAGGTCAACCACCACTGAAGATCCTTTTTGCAGGAATTCATGATCATTATCATGTGAGACATAGGGAGTTCTTGGTAAGACCACTGAGTGAACAGCCATTGTAGTATCCGCATGCGCATATGACCTAGTGGTATGGCTAGAATTGCTGCTGCCATCATGCCTAACAATTTCAGAACTTCTGATGCTGGTGCTTTGTCTTTGGATATCAGAATGCGGACATGCTGACGGAGAAGAAAGAGTATTTCTACTGGAAGTCTTAGTGTGGTTGTGGTGGTGTCCAGTTCTGCTCTGATAAAGATGATATGCTGCGATGGCGACAAGGCAGATTTTTCTGAGTTTATTGTAATGCCTAGCTAATTGCAGAAAGACAGAGACTCCCTGGCCTGAATGAGTTGATGCCTGGTGGTAGTGGTAAGGAGCAAATCATCTAGGTACGGAAACACCTGGAATCCTAAACGCCTCAGGTGAGCCATGACCACTGCCATGCATTTGGTGAACACACTGGGGGCTGTAGTGAGGCCAAAGGGCAGGGCTCGAAACTGGTAATGATTGGCTCCCAGCCGGAAGCATAGATGATCCCTGGATGGCCTGGCCATTTTTATGTGGTAGTACGCATCCTGGTGATCTATCGCGCACATCCAATTGTCTTTCCCTAAGAAGGGAAGTATATGACCATCCAGAACTTCTCTTTCTTTACATATTTGCTCAGTCTGCTGAGGTCCAACATCTTTTTTGGAACTAAAAAGAATCTTGAGTAAGTTCCGGATCATGTCTAGTCTGCTGGGACTGGTTGGATGACTCTTTTTTAGGAACATTCGGACCTGTTCCCTGCAACTGGGTGGAACGTCCAGGATTTTTCTTATGGGTGGAGGGGGTGTAGCGAATGGGATGAAGCGTCCTCTGGAAATTGTACTTTGTACCCACCTGTCTTTTGTTATTTTGAGCCAGGTGTCTGGGTACAAAGATAAGTGACCCCTGACTGCCTCCAGAGCAGGACAGTCGGGCTTCCTTTCAGAAGTGATCTCTGTCACCCTGGTGTTGCAGACCCCCTCTGCCACGTCTTCCATTATTGCCCCCTCCTCTGCCTCTGGAGGGGGGGTTCACCACGTGTATCCTGAAAGGATCCTTGGGCTTTTCGGAACATTTTTCCTCCCCTTTGACCCTTGGGGTAGGGTCTAGTAGGAGAGGAAAAACAGACCCTGATGGCAGACAGAGTCTTTCCATCCTGCTTACACCTGGTTAAGGTCTCCTTGAATTTAGGCCCGAAAAGGGACGAGCCATCAAAGGAGGTATTCACGAAGGGTGACTTGAAGGGCTCCGTGAAGGAACACAAGCGCATCCAGAAGTGTCTCCTAAAAGCAACTCCTGTATCCACTGCCCTACTTGTTCCATCAGCTACATATGAAATGAGGCGCATGGAAGAGTTCACTATAGAATTGAGGGTAGCAAGCTGGGCAGCAACTTTGTCTGTAGCTCCTGCAGCTGATGTCAGAGTGAACAGAGCCAAAGACACCGGAGCAGGCATCGGCTCAGAGGGTTCCATAATCAACAGGTCCAACTCCTCCGGCTCCGAAGGACCAGTATGTCTCAGAGCAGGAACAGTTTTAGCTGGTGTAAGGGTCTTCGGCTCCAAAGCCATTTGGGTTGGAGCCAATAAAATTTTTGCAAAGGCCAGTACCTGTAACAGCTTCTGCACCACATGATCCACATCCAGATCAGAAAGGCTGATAGAGGACCAAGATGAATGGACCGAAGGTGGTACCGACTGTAATAACAGACTGTTAGGAATTTCAGATACCAGTTCCAAGACTGGGGACTGGCTCCGAAAAGAAAAGACTGTCGGTTCCGATGTCTGTGGAGCCGAAGTCGAAGATTTCTTTGATTCAGAAGTCTTAGAAGACGTTGAGGACTTGCTGGATCCATCTTGGTGACTCAAAACTTCTTGGAAGGAGGGTTTCAACAAACCTCTGTCTATTAATTTGCTTTTTCTTTCCTGCAGAACTCTGGAGGAGAAGGAATGGCATATGGAGCAGCTATCCTGTAAATGCAGGGCTCCTAGACAGTACACACACAATTTACATGGCTGGGTGTTACAGACATCTTTTGGCCACATTTAGGGCACTTTTTAAAACCTGACTTGGGATGCTTCTCTTGGTCAGCCATTACTATCTCAGACAGAAAATTACTGTCAGCTACAAAAAAATTCTTAACAGTAATTATCAACAAAAGCCCTTTATAAATTCAGGCTGAGTCACACACACACACACACACACACACACACACACACACACACACACACACACACACACACACACACACACAGTAATAATAATCGAAATATTAAAGTGACAGAAAAGAAGTCTGTCTAAAGCACACAATATTAAAGATAAGCAGACTATACAATGAAAAAGACGATAACTGCTATAAAGTCACACTAAGCCTTATCTAAGAGTTTAAATATACTCTAAATAATAACTATCAGACACAAATTACTGTCAACTGCAAAAATCAACAGTAATTATCAAATCCAAGCCCTTTAGAAAAATAAGGCTAATCACACCACACAGCAAATAACTATCTAGATATTAAACTGACAATATACTTATCTACTTTGAACAAGTTGTGACTAAACACATTCTAGTAATCAGAAAATGTTTAAACTAGGCCTAAAACAAGAGGCCAACTAGAAATTTAAAGCACACTAATGGAAGTGAATACAATATAGGTAAACACACCAATAAGCTATAAGAGCTTTATAAAACTATCTAAAACTACCTAAATATCAACACAAGAAAAAAAAATGAAAAAAACTGTTTTACTGGCCCTAGCTAATGCAGAACGTCCGATCTGTGCAGCAGCAAACTAGATATGAGGTAACTCTAGGGGGCATCATGAGATAGGGACTTGGCCCCGAGCTATATGAAGACCTTGAGCTTTGCAACTGGCCGACTCGGAGCCGACGGATCGGCTCTGAACCCATCAGTAAAGAATGAACGGCGAGAGAAAACAACTTCACGTCTTTTGTTTTGCACTACTAGCTAATAATCAAACTCACCACTGTTTTCCACTAAAAAAAATGAAATAAAACTGATGCCACTACAGTCTAGAACTACTAGCCTACTTATAAGGCTCTCGACTAAAATATCAGGACTCGCACTGATGCATCCCAAAACACTGAAAAAAGTACAAAAGTACAGGAGAACAGCAAATGAGCTCTTCATTTTTAAATGTTTTTGAAGGGGGCAACAACCTTGCTCCCCCTCCACCCCACACAAAATTATTTTGAAGAAATTCTCATGTTTTAATCATCTTTTAAACCTGCTTATTTGTTCATATTCTCACACTCTTGTTACTTTTGTATGCCTTTGTAACTCTTCCATATGTGTTGTTTTCAGAACCAGGACCATGTCTGAAAAGTGTCAAAATGACCAGCTCACCCTCCTACCTACTCTGTTAAATTGAAAAATAAATAAAATACATGCATATAAGCAAACAGAGAACTACAAATGAATAAATATTGACAAATATTAACCACTATTTAACACGTTCTTCATAACCATTATTAAACCAGTGCAAATAAATATCACTTTCAAACATTTTCTCTTTTGAATAAACACTAACTTAAAACCAGAGACATTCTGAGGAAAATTTTTACTGTATAGTTTTCCAGACAATATAGAAACATACCTTTGCAGCATTGACAAGTCTCCATGCATTTAGTAAACCAAAGCCATGCTGGTGACTGTGATGGAAGCCAGCACCATTAGTCTCCCAGACAGCATGTCTATCTTCATACTAAAAAGGGATAAATACAGAAAGTCACAGACATATTCTTGCCATATTAGTTGACCTATGGGAGGACCCCACATGACGGATCCACCCTTTCCACCACTCAGAATCTGTCATCTTCTTTTTAGAAGTTACTAAGATCAGAGATGGATGGACACCTTTGTTGATATATGTAGTAAGGTCACACATTACTTAAAGTACCCTCAGTCACCAAGCATTTTAGTTCATTCGTACACCAGGCACAAGCAAGCATCATAATGCAAATCAAGAAATAACAATAAAGATTTGGCACCCCAGTTTTAACACATGATGCATTGTTATATACATATTCACCTTACACAGAACTCCAAAAAGCTAGGTTGGCTATACAGTTATCTCCTCATGGGGGATGGTGGGAGGGCACTTCTGGCTCATTAAGAAGGGTCTTCTCAAACATTAACTGACATATTAAGAACATTCATTATATCTAACACTAAGGATTCTCTTTGTTGTGTCATATGGCTCTGCTGAATCCCAAGTATATGTCACTAGAGTGGAAGTAACAAAAAGGCCATATCAGACCAAGTTACAGAAGTAGGCGCCCTGAAGAGCAGTCTAAACAGAACAGAGTCCCAAAGAAGTGGTTGAGGCAAAAACACTTGGGAGAAGAGAAGTATTGTAGATCAAGGACTGTGATGACAATATCTGCAATAAGGCATTTCATAACAAAGTAGTTACACCACAATTGGCACAGATTTGGCTATAGCAAAGGACAGTGGTAAGAGAAATTCAGTGCTGAAGAGAACACAATCACCAATCTGCTAAGAGGTCTTACCTTCCTGAAACCACACAGAATGGCCACTGATTCATCTAACTAAATGAGCACAACTTGTTCAGGGAGGAATTAAGCCAGCAGTGCACCTTCTAGAAGTGAATGGCCTTTTCTTCCACCCCCTTCTACCACTAAAAAGAAATGGGATGAAAACTGGACAAATTCAAGGACAAAAGTCAAAAAATACCTAGTAATGAAATTCTGATCAAAGCCACAAAATTCAGTCCTATAACTGGTCTACAGAAAACCCCAAACCTGAGAACATGAAGCTCTGAGATCTTTTTTTTTTTTTGCAGAAACTGGTCTACCAGGAAGGGAAATTAGCTCAAGGATAAACACCAACACTAAAGAACTAACAGACACAGATGCTGCTAGAAGATAAAGCTCAAGTGTCTAGAAGAAAGGTTTTTCAAAAAGTGAGAGAGTTAGAAAGAGAGAGACAGAGAGAAAGAAAGCACTCCCAAAGGAGCAGCCTGACCAACCAGAGATGGGCCTCAATCTTGCCCTCATGGGAAGGAAATCAAGTACTCATGCCAAAGAACAGAGGCCTGAGAATGCATGTACCCAAACAATCAAGGACAATGTATCAGGATACCACTCTATCTAAACCGAGAACCTTTTCCACTTAAAAACTGAAATGGAAAACATCCCAGCACCTCCATTCTGCCCACTGAGACCCAAGCAGGCAGGATTAGGAGAAAACAGTTCCAGGTCAGGACAAACTGTACATACAAATGCCACCCATGAAAAATCAGATCTCCCAGGTTAGGGACAGAGGCAGACATCCTGTACAGTCAGTGGAGTGGAAGCCTAAGCCCACTCTTTATGTGGCCAGCAGTAGCCAAAATGTAAGAATTTAACTTTAGTTTCTGAGCTTACACTGAGTCATGGAACCAGAGAGAGAGTGAGAGAGTGAAAAGAAATATACAGAAACATCCCATGTTATAAAAGTGATGTCCATCTCACCTCAACCCCTCTCCCCAACCTTCTAAGCAAGCAGAAGAATGAGAAAATTGATTCCTCTGGCAGCAACAGGACCATTTACTGGACTGCTCCACCTTTAAAGACTCAATCTAGACACAGTTTCTGGAGTCATAACTCCAAAAAATAACTGGAGGAGTGGCTACTAACGACTGTTACCGTGTCTTCAACCATAGCTAGAAGAGATGCAGAGAGGATGAAGCCCAAGATTACAGACACAAGCCAAATAAGGAAACATTCCCTTCAAGGAGAAACAGCTTCATCTCTTATTGTCAGCAAAGCTTACCAACAAAGGGAAGGCACCAGAATAAGCCAGATCCCATGATCAAAGGGGTCAGAAGCCCTACTTTCAGCTTCAAATAGTAACACAGACACTCCTCCCAGAGGAGAAATACTGACCCCACAACTAAAAGGCAATATAGGCAAACTACCACCACCCCTTTTTTCCCCAACAAGCAATAGAAATAAAAAACATCATTGAAAGGGAAGGCTCACCCAACATATGGTACAGTACCACCCACCAATCTAGAATCCTAAGACTAGAAGCCTACATCAGAAGAGGTCTAAAATCTGTTGTTGGGTAAGAAACCACAAAGATCCTCAAATACCAAAACAATATCTATCTCCACAGGTATGCAACAGCACCATGAATAATGTGCTGTGTCTGATCCCAGAGGATATAGCTGGATACATATTTGGGTATGAAGTGCACTCACACCAAGACTGACATACACAGACATCCTGGGCTCTCTCAAGGGCAGAGCAGTAAGGAGAGAGAGTACAGCTAGAGACCAGAAAGTCAACCAATGAGAATCAATGAAAATCATAACAGCCTCATGAGCCTACACCTGAAAAAGGAAGTGCCCCCATGGGAATCCCCAGGCAACAGCATCAGCTGCTGACAGATTAACAAGACAGGCTCTCAGGAGTTCCACTCTCTCCATGCTTGGATCACAATTGTCAGCATATCGGAAGGGTCTGGATTCTGAAGGAAACTCAAAGAACAATTTCCTGCCAACAGTAATGTCCAACCAGAATGATCCAGAGAGAACCTCAATGAAGAACCCTGAGTATCCTGTGGAGCAACCATACTCCAGACTCCTTGAAAGACCTATCAGGAAGGATGATAACAAAAACTACATGAAAAGAGTCATGGTATTCTAATGAGATGGAGGGAGAAGGCCACCTTCTCTCCACTTTCCTCCTGAAAATGGAACTGCTAGCCGAGTTGTAGAGCCTGTGACTCTTTCAAAAGCTTCATAATGGAAGGAAATGTCCATGAAGGAAAGTCATGAGAGAAAGCAAAATGAACAAAGGATATGGGATTCTTCAACAGCAGTACACCTCCAACTTTGTGGACTCTCAAAGATGGCCATCTTACTTGGGAAAAACTAGAACTGTCTTTTTCAAAGGCCAATCCAGAAAGGAGCCCTCATTGCAGCAAGTAGACTGAAAGTGAAAAAAAAAAACATAAAAAAGTACAGTTTTGTACCTACCATAAATATAGATGTCCGATAGGTATGCATCTGCAGTCATAACATATGGGTTGTCCTGCTTCAGGCAGCCCTTCGGTCGGCCGGATTCCAAAGTCTGGGTCTGGCCTCAGCTGATGTCGCACCTTCCCCGAAGTCAGAGCGTCTGGGGTATAAAAGCATCAGCCGAGGCCATTTTCCTCAGTTTTTCTTGCCCCAGATGCCAGGTGCCCTCTAGGAAGGCTAAATTTGGATAAATGCAATAAAATTCCAAACATTTGCAAAATTATATATATATATATATATATATATATATATATATATATATATATACATGTATATACAAACAAATACACCATAATAGATTCCCCCAGCTAGCTAAAAGAGGGGTAAACCCCCTAGGAATACCACAGAGGGGTAGGAGGGAGGGTAAACCTGACTGCAGATGCATACCTATCGGACATCTACATTTATGGTAGGTACAAAACTGTACTATGTCCTTCAGGGATGCATCTGCAGTCATAACATATGGGTAGAATACCATAGCCAATCTGGGGAAGGAGGTACTAAGAAAAAGATGGTGTAGTTAAGATCCCCTGCAGGACTGCAGTAGCAAAGCCTGCTCTGGTTCTGGAGTATAAAGGTAGATTGTAATGTTTGGTAAATGTATGCACGGAGCTCCAAGTAGCAGCTTCTAAAATGTCCTTGGTAGCCACCCCTCGTAGGAAGGCTGTAGTGGTGGCCCTTGTGGAATGAGGCCTGATGTTTGCAGGAACTGACTTTCCATGAAAGGAGTAACAAAATCGAATGCAATTTCCTATCCATTTTGAAATTGTCCGTTTGGAAATTGCTTTTCCTTGCACCCCGGCAGCATGTGCTACAAATAGTTGGTCAGTTTTTCTGCTACTTTTAGTTCTGTCCAAGTAGTAGCGTAGTTGTCTGTGTATATCCAGGGTGTGCAGAAGTTTTTCCTCTCTATTCTGTGGATTTGGGAAGAACGTAGGCAAGTGAATAGCTTGGATCAAGGATACCCTAGATACCACCTTTGGCATAAAAGTAGGATTAGTTCTTAATGTAACTCTGTCCTGATGGAAGATAAGAAATGGCTGTACTGCTATTAATGCTTGTAACTCAGATACTCTTCTTGCTGAAGTTATTGCCAGAAGGAATGCAGTTTTCCAAGACAGAAACTGAAGATCCGCTGTTACTGCTGGTTCAAAGGGAGGAAGTGTTAGTTTCTCCAAGACAAAGTTGAGATCCCAAGCAGGTAAAGGGGGTTTTCTTGGAGGTTTGACATTTTTGATCCCTCTCAGAAATTGCTTGAGGAGAGGGTGTGAGAAGATAGGTGGATCCACATTGTATTCTGCTGAAGTTGCTGAGGCATGAATCTTAATGGAAGAATAGGAAAGGCCATTGTGGAACAGTTCTGCTAAGTATTCCAGAATATGTGTCATGCTTGCCACTGTCACATCTAAGCCTTTTGATGTGTTCCAAATGAAAAATCTTTTCCATTTAGCTGAGTATGTCTTCCTTGTGGAAGGCGTGAGCTTCCATGATAATGTCCTTCACTCTCTGTGATAAAACATTTTGTTTTGGATTTAAGGGATTTTCCAGGCAGTTAGCTGCAATGTTTTCAAATTGGGATGCATGATCTTGAAATTGTTCTGCGTCAGAAGAAGAGGCCATAGGGGGAGAGGCCATGGTCTTGCCCGTGACATGCTCCTCAATAGTGGATACCAGTGTTGCCTTGGCCAGTCTGGAGCTATCAGAATCACTCTTGGCTGTTCCTCCCTGATCTTCAGTAGAACTTTGTACATTAAAGGAAGAGGTGGGAAGGCATATACTTTTAGAGCTTTCCAGCTGAAAGAGAGAGAGTCCACCCTCCATGCTTGTGGGTGGTATGTCCTTGAGCAGAATGTCCTCAGTTGATGGTTGAGGGGGGAGGCGAACAGATCTATCTCCGGCGTTCCCCATGCCTTTGTTATGAGTTGGAAGATGTCTGGGTGCAGCATCCATTCATGTGCATCCATGGCAGTTCTGCTTAAGCTGTCTGCCAGAGCATTTTCCTTTCCTGGCACGAACTGGGACTGCAGTTGGATATTGAGTTTTAGGCATAGCTCCCATAGATTCATAGCCAGCCGGCATAGAGGGTAGGAGTGTGTGCCTCCCTGCTTGTTTATGTACCACATGACCGTGGTGTTGTCTGTCCTTATTAACAGGTGTCCTTGATGGAGGAAGGGTTTGAAAACCTCGATTGCATGCATCACTGCCAGCATTTCCTTTTGGTTTATGTGCATGTGTAGCTGTCCTTGAGACCATAAGCCTTGGATACAGTTGCCCTCCATGTGTGCTCCCCATCCTCGGTCTGAAGCGTCCGTGGTGATGGTTTGTTTTGTTTTTGGTTTGTTGAAAGGCAACCCTCTGTTGGACTGGCAGGCCTGAGCCCACCACAGGAATTCCTTTTGAAGGCAAGGAATGATTGGTATCAAAGTTTCCAAACTGTGACTGTGTTGAAACCATACACTCCTTAGGTACCATTGTAATTTTCTCATATGCAGCCTGGCCTGTGGTATCAGGATTATGCAGGATGCCATGTAACCCAGGGCCTGCAGGATTTTCCTTGCAGTAAGCTGAGCTTGTCTTGTCAGATTCATGAAGTAATCCGGAAGTTGTTTTTGTTTTTTTTTCTGTGAGAAAGGCCATTTGGGTGGTTGTGTCTAGATCCGCACCCAGAAAGGTTATCCTTTGGGATGGAACCAGTCTTGATTTTTGGATGTTGACTGTGTATCCCAATGCCTGTAGCAGGTGGATGGCATAGGCCAAGTCTTTTATCAAATTTACCTTGTTGTCCGCTTGTATAAGGCAGTCGTCCAGATAAGGGTAGATTTGAATCCCCTGAAGTCTGCAGTGTGCAATTACTGATGCCAGGCATTTCGTGAATACTCTGGGCACAGTAGATAAGCCAAAGGGCAATGCTGAGAAGTGATAATGCTCTGATCCTCCAAGAAATTTGAGGTGTCTTCTGCAGTTTGGTCAAATAGGGACGTGCAGGAATGCCTCCTTGAGATCTAGAGTCACCAGCCAAGACTCCTTGTCCAACATGGGAAGAAGTTGCTGTAGGGTCAGCATCTTGAATTTTGGCACAATGAGGTAAGTATTCAGTGCGGACAATGTCCCAAAAGCCTAACATACCTCATATCGAGTTTGCTGCCCATATGGTACACAGAGCAGTGCAGAATTAGAAAGGAATGGAAGCTGGAGCTCAAACAAGGAACAGAAGAAAGAAACTGTTGCAAAAAAGAGTAAAATCCCATGACTGGAGGAACTCCCTGGTCAGCTTCTGTAAGAAGCTGAGATCCCTCATAAAATCCTCCAAAGCTAGTTACGAAAACAAAATTGCCACTGATTCTGAAGACAACCACAAATTCTATAGCTATGTCAAGAATCTCAATGGCAACACTCAGATCTGCTCTGAGTTACAGCACAATGGCACTAAATATACAGAACCAACTGATATTGCCAACATCCTGGCAGACAGGTTCCATGCTGAATTTACCCCCCTCTCACCCACTAAAGGGCCCATCTCTATACTGGAAGAATGCAAAGTTCTTGTAATCACGGCTGCACAGGTAAAAACTACACTATCCAAAGTCAAGAACACAGCATCCATGGGACCTGACAACATCCCAGGCTGCGTTCTACACAAACTACAGAATGAACTGGTACCCCATATAAGTACCATGGTCAATCATAGCCTCACTTCAGACTTTGTGCCACCTGAATGTGCACAGCAACAGTTATACCACTCCACAAATGGGGAGCCACCACAGACCCCGGGAACTACCACCCCATTAGCCTGACAAGCGTGGTCTGCAAGGCCATGAAACGTATCATCATGGAACTTACAAAGACATTGGTAATCTCCAAACTCTGGACCCCACCCAGTTCAGGTTTGTAAAAGGCAAATCATGTCTCCTAAACCTGATAAGATTCTTTGAAGCAGTCACCAAAGCTGTAGATGAGGGTAAGGTGGTTCACACAACCTATCTAAATATCGCCAAGGCTTTCAACACCATCCTCCACTCTGGAATTATAGATAAACTCACTAAACTACGTATAACTCCCTATGTCACAAGACGGGTTGCCAACTGGCTCACTGACAGAACCCACACTGTGAAAGTAGCAGACTCCAAATTCGACTTCCGACCAGTGACAAGTGGAGTACCACAGGGTTCAGTCCTGGGTCCTCTCCTGTTTGGTATCTACTTCTCCGAAGTACAGGCTAACACAGAAGGTCTTTTGCTAACGAAGTTTGCAGATGACTGCAAACTAGGAGCCATAATTGAAACTCCTAACAGTGTGGACATCCTACAAAAGGGCCTCACTGAGACAGATGCCTGGTGTCAAAGCCATGGCCTCAAGCTCAATGTCAAAAAGTGCACTGTCATCCCCTTTGGTAAAAACTCTGTACCCATGAACTACAACATAGGTGGTAGTCTACTTAACACCGAAAGTATGATAAGAGACCTTGGGACACAGGTGGACAGTAGTCTCTCCTTTGATAATCACATTGCCACAGTAGTCAGGAAATCCTTCTAAGTGGCACACCTCATCACAAAAGGTTTCTTATCCAGGAAAAAAGAGGTCATTGTTCCCCCTACTAGTCACTCATTAGACCCATTATAGAATACAAAGCCCCTTTGGGTATGTACCTAACAAGACATCTACAACAACTGGAAAGGCCGCAGAAATACCTCAGAAAGAAGATTACCGGCCTCAAACAGATGCCCTACGCAGACAGTCTCAAAAAACTCCAGGTTTACTCCATTGCATATCACCTACTCAGAGGCAATCTCTGCCAAACATACAAAGATATGTCAAACCCAGAGCTGTTGGACATGCTCCACTTAAAGAAATCCCAATCCGTCCGAGATGCATGCTCTAGGGACCTAAACCTTGTCACCACAATAAACAGAATATGCTGGAGGGGATAGATTTTTGTCCCAGAGACTTCCCACACTCTGGAACAAACTATTTATATCAAACAAAGCTCCTCATTAGCACTCTTCAAGAAAAATCTGATGACTGGATGGGAAATAGGAAATTCACCCCGGTGATCACTTCTGTGGCTCTGCTCAACAGGGGTGCAGGAAAGTAATTTTCTTGGGTGGCGAAAGCCAGGGTACCTTTTGGCTAGGCTTATATAGGCCCTAAGGCCAATAGCCTAGTATCTACCTATGAGCTTATGAGCCTAAAAACCCCTTCAATCTCACCAGAGGTAGGAGGAGGGGGTATGAGAGTGGGGAGCTGAGGAAGAATGAAAATGGAGAACACAGATGGAATGTTATGGTGAGTACATAACTTTTTTATTTGATGTTGTCATTTTCATTCATTCCTCAACAGTTGGGAGAGAGTCCCCCAGCTACCGAAGTCCTGGGGAGAATGCTAAAGAAGGATATTTCAGAGCACCATCGAGCCAAAGACTGCTCTTTCCCTAGAGGCCAGATCCAGTCTGCAATGAGCAATAAAGGTACAGTATGAGGATTAGCCCAAGTTGCAGCTGCACAAATGTCATCAAAGCTCTAGACACAAAGGCTGACAAAGTCACCATAGACTGCAAAAGTCATTTCTAGATATTGAAAATTATCTAAATGTACTTCAACTCATCCTAAACCCAAACAAAACAAAATTAATGATCTTCTCTAACAGGAAATCCAAAGCAAAACCACCACATCTCTCCATCTACTCCACTAATGGCACTATAATAGAACCAGTTAACCAATCAAAACTACTTGGTGTCACAACAGACAACAACCTAACATTTAATAAACACATATCACTCACAATTAAGAAAGTTCACATCAAACTTGGTGCTCTATATAGGGCCAAACTTTACCTTTCTTAAAATTCCAGAGTAGCCACAGCTAGATCCCCCTCTTATCTACTCTTCTCAACATTTCACTAACCTGCACAACTCTGATTTACATCTACTTGATTCCTGCTATAACAAAATAGCAACATTCGTTGCTAATATACCCAACAGGACCCATCACTGCCTTGCTCTTCAAAAATTACACTGGCTTGAATTTCCCAAACTGTTATTACAAATCAGCTCACCATTGCCCACTCTATTATCCACAAACCTGAAAACTGCCCTGCACTTTTCAACCTAATGCAACTAAATATCAACCCCAGGATCCTTAGATCATCTGATAAACTTATCCTCAATGTTACTAAGTCCCATAATTACTTTGGCGACTCTCTCTTCTCTTTTACAGTAGCCAAACTGTGGAACCTATTACCTCTTAAAAAAACACAGATCATCAAAGCTTCAAAGAACTCCTAAAGGAATACCTTACTCAACAATGTCTATGCTCCTGTAATACTCCTGGCTAGTTTCTCATGCCTTCAATCAAATGTTTTCTATACTGTTATCTTCTTGTCTTACTTCTACCAAATGAAAATACCACAATGTTTTTTTAGTTATATATCTAATGAGTTTCATATTACTGTCTGTAATAAGGCTTAAGAAATGTAATGTTTTAAGTGTTACATTCACCTTTTTGTAAACTGTGATTGTTGGCAACTTTCAAACATTTTGTATACTGTTTGTAAATTTTTTAAAAATATTTGTAATCTTTTTGTACTATTGTTATGGAGCCTACCCCCCGGGTCTCCACTGAAAATGGGCTACTTGCCCAGCTGGACTCTATCCAGTTAACAAACGTAAAATAAAAATAAATAAATTTGGAGCGCTTTTGCAAGGAAGAGTGGGCAAGCCACTGCCATGTCAAGATGTGCCATGCTGATATACTCCTACCCGAGAAGACTGAATGGTGTAATTAAATCAAAAGGTGCTTCAACAAAGTATTAGTTTAGGAGTGTGCACACTTATGCACCCAGCTTATTGTACTTTTTTAATTTTGTATATTTTTTCCCCTAACAGATTTGTCTTTTTAATGGAATTGTACAGTTTCTAGGTCACATTAAAGGTATGAAAAGTTTTGAAATGATTTATTGTGGTCTCATTTTTTTGTCACAAAAACCTGGCATTTTAACAGGGGTGTGTACACTTGTTATATGCACTGTATATATATGTACATGGGTAAAAGGGAGGAAAGAGAATAACTAAAAAGTATAGAAAGTTAAACTTACTGAAAAGTGAAGATTAGCGGAAAAAGTTTTAACCCCAAAGTTCAACAGCTTGTGCTCTACATCCATTTGTAATGGCGGCAAATGATATCTGAGGTAGGTTAGATTGGTGGGGCATTGTGGGTAAACAGAGGTGCTCAAGAGTTCAAGCATTCTATGATCTGGAAGAAGCGGTCAAGTCGAAGCCGAAGATCGGATCTGACCCCAACTGTTGAGAAATGAATAAAATGACAATATCAGATCACCTGTTTTCCCCTGTCTTAATTCTTTACACTTCCAACATTAATAGTGGGTAATCCAGTTACATTCATTACGTCTATCCTGCATTAGCTGAATTTCACTTTGCAGCATTACCTCAAAGAGTCTTTTCTTCAAATCCTGCACATTTGGCTAAGATCAGGTTAATGTATTTTGTCAATGTATGTGAACAGATATGTTCTGTTCACTTACAATAACAATTTGTGAGAGGTTTGTGTTTTTCTCAAGACTGACAGATATCAGGATATAGTTAAAGCAGTGGGGGGTAGGGACTGCAGGAGAGGTTGTCCCCCTGCAAAAATGACAGCAATAGATCTGCGTCGTCTGTCTCTGTCTAGTTCTACCTGTGGGTTATCAGATCCGACATGGATCAGACACCGGCCAATTCCTTCAGACTTCGTCAGGCTCTGCCTACCTCATCCACAATCTCCACTCCTCAGATCGACTTTGTCCCATGTAAGGCACCTCCAACCTCCAATAAATGTCTATAACCAAGGAGGACACAGGACCCCACTAATAAGGAATGGACAACCTCCACTGTCTGGCTATCTCAGATAGGGAAGTTCACCATAACGAGACAAGGCAGGGGTGGGGGGTAAGTTTGAACCAGATGGAAAAAGGGACTGAAGCAATCAGTAGAACTGAAAGAATCATGTTGTTAGTAAAAGAGTGATGCACACAGGTAAATCAGGAGGATTCTCTAGAAGGTGAGGCCAAACGTCTTCAGGCAAAAGGCGGTTAAAAAATGACCTTGACTATGTTCAGCTTAGCCTTCTGAAGGAATATGAGGTTCCAGAAAGAAAAAGGGAAAAGCAGAAAGGAGAGACAGAGGGCTTATTCTGAACAAGTATCTCAGGAATTTCATCTCAAGGGAGGAATATGGAAAATGCACTGCTGCTTTTGGTACTGACTGGGAATACTTAAAGGTTTCTGCAAGGCTTCCATCACAGCAAAAGAAGAGCTTCCATACTACAGAGACACAGAGATTATGTGTAGGGCATCATAAGACTTTGGATAAGTATTGGCTTAACATGGTATACCACTTGCAACCAGAAGGAAACTCATAGACGAAGCCCCTTTTCATACCCACAAGGTCTTACAGCATAATGAGTAAGATTGTGTTCCTTCTTTCTTGTTCAAGTACTAAACCACAGTCATATCAGTGTGGATGACTATCAAACATTCAGGGAGTCCTACAAAGCCTGAATACTGAAGAGCATCACATTCATTTCTACAATATTAATGAGCAGATGTTGTTCACAATGTTCTTAATGAACAAAATCCTAACCAAGGGTGGAAAGACCTTGTACACCAGAGTCTCTAGGATGCACCCATGAATATGAGGAGTCTAAGGGGGCATCAACTGTGACTTTATGGTGTTCACCAGGACTGCAAGGGCCTTAAAGTCAGCAGAGATGTGTCTGTGACCCTGCTTGCCATATTTGTGGCAGATAGGAGTCTGTTGTCAATGTCCAGAAAGAACATGACACCTTGCAGCCTCTAGTGCGCTGCAGAGATGAGCATGCCTACCTAAATGTAAAGAAACTTCCTGGACTTCTTGGTGATCCTGGTGTGAAAAGGTCCAAAGAACATAGCTAGTCTCCCTTGAACAGGCAAGTAAGGAGAGTTTGCATCCTGGCCTTGCAGAAAAACTCTTTCAGGATGACCTGGTTTAGGCTACTTAGATTAAAAAATGGCTACAGTTCACTAGCTTTCATAAATGCTAAAATAAATTTTTGAATGCAGTCCAAGCCCTTACTGATAAGAGGGTAGGTACCTCTTGGATAGCTGTTTTTCGAGGAAGATTTAACATTTTTCTTGCTACACTCTTTTAATTGGAGAACAGGATATCTGGTTCATAGATTAGTACTAGGCTAACTTCCCTTGTGGTCCATTTTAAGCCTAGCCAATTATCCCATGTGAGAATCAAACCCTGCACCTTGTATTTGTAAGGCAAACACCTTAACCATTATGCCAACCATCCCACCCTGGTAGGAACAAAGAATGTTGGAAAGAGAGTAAGAAAGAAAATTATATAGCCTCTAAATGTGCATTTATCCTAGTGACAACTATCCATGCAGAAAACTGGAAAGACAGGTAGTCCCTGCCTCCAGAGCAGTAGAATCAACCAAGGTCTTGGAGATTAGATTGATAGGCCGATAAAAAGGAAATGCAGTATCACTGTGTTTTGCAAGTTGTTACTAAATTTGGACAGGTGACCATTGTGAAAATTGACATGGCGACTCCTCCAAGAATCTTTCTGTTGGCCACACATGAAAATGGTGCATTCTGTGCTTTGCCCTAGAGAATGAGCACAGTGGAGCTTCACCTGTTCTTGCATCTCCAAACTCACCGTTAACAGTGGGACCAAACTGCAGATTCCAGTCAAACAGGCATTCATGAAAGTCACCTATGCATCTTCAGCCAAGTCAGGCATGATGGTAGGGTCTGCTGCCCTTGCTGCATCATCCACAGCATTGTGTGCTACTCTCATGTTAAGGCAAGTGAGGAAATGGTTGAGATATGGGACTGCAATTTGAATTTCAAGTGACAATCTAGTCACTCCTACTGAGAGTGACAGGTTTTGCCAGTCAACTGTCTCTGGAAGCACAGCATATATGATAAATAATTTATGACCCTCAATGAGAAAGGAAGATAAACAAACATACTTCTCTAGTCTGTCTAGTGCATACAACACCTTGCTTGGCGTATGAAGAGCCAGTTTTGGAATACTCTTGACCAACATGCCAAGTACATTGGAGGGCATAGGATCTTGCTAGGCATCTTTTTGAAATGCAGTTTTGACCACCAGTTGAACCACCTTGCTGACTGAGAGATTACTCAGGAGGAAGACTTAGGAAATCAAAAGGACTCTTGCAGGATATGATCATGACAGGAAGAAAGTAGTGGTCAGTCCCACAGTTTGCTTCATTACCTCTAATATCTCCCCAACCTGAAGTCATTGCGGGTATGTGAGAGTCAGATTACTCATTTTTATCTATGCCTTTTGTGGGCGACTCCTGAGAAGAGTCCAAGTATTTCCTCTTACAAACACATGCCTTAACTTTCTAGCAGAAGTGACCAACCTGAGCAGGAAGAAAGAGCTTGTTTAGAAAAGATAGCGACATTTTGCAGTTGAACTCCAAGGCCCATCTCCTGCAGAAGGGAGGTGCACTTGCAGAATGAAAATGTTTTTAGTGACAACCACCAAAAACAGTAACCCTAACCGCTAGCAACAAATTTTGACTGAAAAGTTAAACCTTTCTTCAGAAAAAAATGTCAAAAAATGGAATTTGTCCCCAACTTGGTACTCACCAACTGTTGATCAGTCTCACACACACACACACACCCACCCATATATATATATATATATATATATATATATATATATATATATATAGATATATATATATATATATACTGGATATAAAATGCATGCAATAATCTTAGCATTATTTTACTTAATGCTGTTTAAAATGGATCAGTTCTGTCTGCAAATTAATCTGGCACAATACTGTCATTTTACAAGTTCTTAAAAAATAAAAAAATTAACTTTTAAAATGTACTTCTCGTATGCACTCTAGCTGCAGCTGCACACTTCTTCACATTTACATGCATAATTAAAAAAATGACCACTGTGAGCCCTTATATTTATTTATTATTACTGCTGCTGCTACTGTTACCTAGAGCCCTGTCTATACTGCTAGTGCTTCAGCGTGCATTATTTAAACAGTTACAGAAAGCACATCCATCCCTGCATCACTGTGTTGAATACATTCTGTAATATCACTGAATGCACAGTCTGACAAGTTTACACCTACTGCTATCTATCTGTATCTCATTACAAATATCTCTATTTTTTCTAGCAAACAGAAGCATATTCCCAAAGCACCTCCCATATTTTATTTCCTCAATCACAGGACGCAAGTGACAGCACTGCTGAGGCCATTGCAGGTGATGAAAGGATTTATCTTGCTGGTCTTCTGTCTTCTTTAGTGCACTCAACATACCGGCATAATGTTGACAAACCACAAAAGTATCATTTTACAGGTTAGGTTATACATCTTGTCTCCAAATACAACAAAACTAGTTTGTGTGAAACATATGTGGCATCTTTTGTGCAAGTGTTCAGTGGTAACACCTGGCAGTTCTAGCACTGAAGTGCTGAAAATGAAGATGACAGATCCTTACTCGAGATGCATTACTCACCAAGCAGTAAAACATTCTTTAATGTTTCTTCTTTAACCACACTTATGATAGCAAGGCTGCCAGGAACTGTCAATGAAAGGGCTCAGGCTAATGGAATACAGCCAAAGAACAAAATGACACCACGGGGAAGAGGGATACTTTCACAATAAGGCACTTAAAAGTGTGTGTGTGCCCTTGATGTGCTGTATGTACTTCATGTCTCAGAGCAAAATACACTAGATACACCAGAACCACAGTGGTAAAATTATGATGACAAACACCACTTTGTAACCTGTCAGCCACTACAGTCACTACTTTTTCAAATCTGGGTGCCAAACTAATCATTCTACCAGTCATGGGCTTTAACAGTTCATAACTCTTTGTAGGAAGTAGAAAGGAATTTAGCAGGCTTGAAGGTTTACAATATGGCAGCTCCACTTCTAAGTAGTCATGTGGCACCTGTCTTACTTGTTAGATGCCAAAAGCAATCTCTAAAATAACAGTCACAGCAATACTGTTCCTAAAAACAAGTCCAGTCAATACCTTTTATCTGGTTATCTGCTTTGTCCTAGACAACGTCATCAGACAAATAAAAAAATATCTAAAACTATTTAAATAATTTTGAGTCACAATACCCCTTAAAACACTCTATAAAACCAAACATAAAATAAAAATGCATTCAAAAAATACAGAAATTATTCTAATTTCCTATTTCTGATTTTAACTGCAAAATATTTCAAACTGAAATAACATGCTTTAGGCATGGTAGCATTCACCCTCAACTGCCATTTCAATGGGCATTTTTCAACATGTGATTTATAATTTCCATGCTGCTCCAAGTGGTGTAGAGGGATAAAGCCCTGACTACGATACAAGTGACCTGGATTCAATAAGCAGCAAGGGCAACTGACATAGCTGCAGGGAAGGGTAGGCATTACCATCCCAGGGTAGGTGGGCAAACCTATGGGTGCCTACTGTAGCTATCCTTGGTGGAAGTTGAGAAAAACACAGTAGTAAGTGTGCCTAACGACAGGTGGGGACGTGGCTGAGCTTCTGCAGAGGCAGAACAATATGCTGTACATCACCATAGCATGCCCTCCCTCCCAACCTACCATTAGGTTCATACCTTCACAGTAAAGTTCTAGGTTAGCTGCACTGGTCATTTTAAGCCTAGCCAATTTCCCTTTCAAACAAAAGACTCAAACGTGTACCTTGTGTTTGTAGGGTTAACACCTTAAACATTATACCAAGCCATAACCCCTAGCTTTGCAAAGGGGGGAAATGGTAGGTCATAAGTGACCCCCCCCCCAAATGGATGCATATACATGCTGGACCCCCCCTCCCCCCCCCGTGTCATGTTCTGCAACTGGCCCTAGCAACAACACATTAAATTGGTGGGGGGGGGGCTTAAGCAGCTGGCAGATGGGGGGGTAAGCAGCTGGCAGACCTGTTATGGACAGTTACAGGGTGTTGGGCCAGTAGGTCTACCAGCTGCTTACCCACCCGACACCCTGTACCTGTCCGTAGCAGGTCTACCAGCTCCCCCCCCCCCCCGATTTAATGTGTTGAAGACCTACTACAGACAAAAAATATATATATGATGGAGTCCTTCACTAAAAGTTCACTGCCCAGAAATAGACCAGAAGTAAAACACCAGGCTGAATGAAACTTTTGATAAAAACACAAGTTTAAAATCACAGCGCTTTCGGGACTAAGCCCATCCTCAGATAAAAACATATCTCAAACAAATCATATTTAAACAAATGGCAGCCAATCACAACCTAGGATTGCACCCTCCTTCTTTTTAGGGCAGGTTTCAAAGGAATGACGTCATTTAAACCAGGAGGTTTTTAAGCTGTTAACTCTATGATCCACTTCATTTCACTATATTCTGAATGATTCACCAAGTCCCTTCCCCTAACATTAACATTTAGAATCTGCAATACCATAAACTTAAAGCTATGCCCAAAATGTTGCTTAATATGCTGAAACAGTGCATTATGCACATTCTGTAATGTAATAGCTGAAAGGTGTTTCATAATCCTTTGTTTTAACATACAGTTCATTTTCCCCATGTAAAATGAGGTACAGCACTGGCACAAAGCAAAATAAATTGCATTTCGTGTTCTGCAGTCTGCATATCTATTCAAATATTTCTTACTAGTTACTGGATGTGAAAACAAATCATCTTCCATAACGAATGGGCAAGCCTTACACTGTCTGCAGTGAAAAGTTCCTTTTCATTGGACTGTATTTCTATGCCTGGTCTTGTGTTCCTAACTAAACAAGTCCTTCAGATTTTTATTCCTTCTAAAACCAAATGAGGGGTTCCTTCCTACTATATTACCAATCCTGTCATCAGTCTGCAAAATTTTCCAATTAGGTCTAATAATGTCGCATACACCCTCTATATCATTACTATATGTCAACATCAACCTTACATTGGCATCTCTATTAAAAACAATAGTAAGGGAGGTATTACCTTCGTAAGACATTTCTATGGAGAACTATGGCCTGGCATTACCCCTTCGATGACGTTTACTACTAATAATAATTGCTTCTGTTTTAGTTTTCCTATATCCTCTTTTATTCAAATGTATTCCTAATTCTGCAATTGCTTTCTCAAAACATGCACTAGTGTTACAAAAGTGAGAAATCCTATTCACCTGACCCTTAATTATATTATCAAAAATATGCCTTGGATGCATACTATCATAGGTCAAAATACTGTTTTTCCAGCAGTTTTTTTTTTGTACAGTGAGGTGTTGTAATAGCCTTCACTGTCTCTAGTTAGACGTGCATCCAGAAAATCTATGCTCTCTGTTGAAAAACAAATTCTAAGGGTCAGCTCCCGGTGTTTTCTCCAGTCTACCCGATGAATCTGGGCATCTTGGGGCAATGCAGCAATTGCCTCATGTACACAGACAGTCCTCTCCTCCTACCACCCAACACTACAATCTGTGAGAGATGCACTTGTATAGCCAAACTGGAAGCAAAGCTCTCTTCACCTAAGAATGACTAGACAGTCAAGAGGAGAAGGTAAACACTTGCAACACCCCATGCTCATCACATAGTCTCTCAAAACCTACACCACCAAAGCACACATAGAAACACAAAACACACACCTACATTCATGGAGGCTGTCAATAAAAATCTGCACAAGCAACAGAGACCTCCAAAGTAGAATCGTAAGCAACCTCAACCCCCCCAACACAGCCCAAATGACACACAACCCACAAACCCAGTGTGCCACTCAACCGCAGCCCATAAGGCATAACAACATACCCAACACTCTAGTCACAGGTGACTTTATAGTCAGGCACACTGATGTTCTACTCACCAGGCTAAACAAGGAGAAAGTTACTGGCAGCTGCCTGTCAGGTGCCAAGATCCGCCACATAACGCAAGCACTCAGTTCACTCCACAACAAGTACAAATATGACTCTGTCATTGTCCATGTTGGTGTGAATGACCTGAGACATACCTCCCTGGACTACATGAAAAGAGACATAGAGGAGCTCTCCAATCTTGTAGCCCACGCAGGTCTGACCCTAGCCCTGAGTAGCATCCTGCCATCACCCAGAATGATACCACATTACAAGGACAAAATGATTGACTTCAACACTTGGCTAAGCTTCTGGTGTCATTCTAAGGGGAGCCAGTATCTGTTTGCCTGGGATAACATGATCGACAGACCACAATGCTTTGCCAAAGGTGGCCTGCACCTGTCGCCCTTGGGATTCTGGATAGTGGCTAAGGCTCTTGCCACCCCTATAGTGCCTTTTTTAGCCAATGTTCAAATGACAAATTCACCACTGTAACAGGTACAAGCAAGCAAAATCTGAAGGCAATGCTACTCAATGCTAGAAGTCTAAACCTCAAAAATGCACTCACTCAAGGCAGTCCTTAAAATGGAGAACTTCGACATCTGTGCAGTGACAGAGACCTGGTTCAAGGCTCCAGAGAGCACCCCTGCATTACCAGGCTATAATTCATACTACACCTTTTAGCCACCTAACCTGGACCGAAACACTAAAGATGGAGGAGTGTCCATATTCATTAAGGATATCCACATCTCCAGACTAGTTGCTCAGCATAATGCATCCAAGATTATCCAAGTGCAACTAATTCTGGGCAAGACCAAAATCAAAACTGTAGCTTGCTTCAGATCCCCCACCATGCCCCAGGATTCCCACTCCTCATTTCTTGATATACTGGAAAATATTCGGGTACAACCCAACACCCTAATAATGGGCGATTTCAACTACCCACCATTAACTGGGAAAACTATTCATGTACCAACTCTTTTGCTCAACGTTTTCTGGAATTCATAAATTCCAATGCCTTGGATCAACTTATCCACACCCCCACCAGGGGCAGCAATATGTTAGACCTGGTCATTGCCAATATGGGTGACCGGTGTTTCACACAAGAGGGCAATTCCTTGTTGGTCAGATCTGACCACAAGCTAATCATCCTAGACATAAGCAACCCACCCCCAACCCCCCATTATAGAAACCACCGTAAAAAATTTCAGATTATGACAGAAGTGGCAAACTTCACGAATGCTGAATCCTACACATATGCATTTTATAAGCACTTACACGAGTGCATGGATCGTGCTATCTCTAACAGAACCAAGATGCTATCCTCCAAAAAAAGGAAGCCAATCTGGTGGCCCCTGCCATAAACTCTACAACACAAGAAAGAAACTGTTGCAAAAAAAGAGTAAAATCCCATGATTGGAGGAACTCCCTGGTCAGCCTCAGTAAGAAGCAGAGATCCCTCATAAAATCCTCCAAAGCTAGTTACGAAAACAAAATCGCCACCGATTCTAAAGACAACCACAAAGCATTCTACAGCTATGCCAAGAATCTCAATGGCAACACTCAGATCTGCTCTGAGTTACAGCACAATGGCAATTAATATACAGATAAGGTTGTGCAAGAACAAACAACTGATAAATATAATCAGATCCTGCAGATAGACTAGTGGTGGACCGTAGCTGGGATAGCTACTAAAGTTCAAAAAAATGACACGGATGTATGAAACTTGAATTATGTCACTGATAAAACAGAACGAAAAAAAGATGAAAAAACACTTCTTTTAAATCCACAGAAACCTCACTGCTTCGCCGAATTGGCAAGATGTTGAACTAAAGTGTAACAAAAAGACTGTTACACACTGATGTTTAGCAGTTCAAAGTTAAGTAGGACTAAATCTGTTTATATCCCAGGCATATACATTCCTATAACTCTTCCAAATGATGCAAAGTAACTTGAACACAACTCACAACAGTCTGTGTGGGAGACCATAACAAGCATAAAAAGTACCTTGGAATGTTTGTAAAGCTGATGAAATGTTGTAGAGCAAATGCCTGGTTGCTCAGGAAGTCCTGACTATCCGTTTAGCTTGTGGTAGAGAAAACCCAATCCAATACTTTGTAGTTAGAAAACACAAGAAGCTTCCCTTTGCAAACTCAATAGTTCCAAACTTGCAGGAAGCAAATGAAGCACTAGAAGCACTAGCACAATTGCTATGTAAACAAACTCAGAAGTTCCAAACTCATACACTGTTATACACTGATGTTTAGAAGTTCAAAAGTAAAGTAGGACTAAATCTGTTTATATCCCAGGCATATACATTCCTGTAACTCTTCCAAATGATGCAAAGTAACTTGAACACAACTCACAACAGTCTGTGTGGGAGACCACAACAACCATAAAAAAGTACCTTAGAATGTTTGTAAAAGCTGATGAAATGTTGTAGAGCAAATGCCTGGTTGCTCAGGAAGTCCTGACTATCCGTTTAGCTTGTGGTAGAGAAAACCCAATCCAATACTTTCTAGTTAGCAAAACACAAGAAGCTTCCCTTGGCAAACTCAATAGTTCCAGACTTGCAGGAAGCAAATGAAGCACTAGCACAATTGCTATGTAAACAAACTCAGAAGTTCCAAACTCATAGGAAGCAAAAAGGCGCTGTAGACTGAAAATAAATCCTTTATTACAACGATAGCATTCCTTAAGCACTAGTTGAGCGCTTTCATCTGCACCATCGCAGACTTCATCAGAACTAGTGCAAAACATTTAATTAACTCATTTAAAACAGTTTTGGCGCCAAAACTTTGTTACTCAATTTAAAGAAACAGTACTCCATTTGTAACATAACTAATATTGGACCTATATAAAAACATATAAATCTTGGTGATTTATGTATATACATACCAAAAGTAAATACAAATGTATATATAATTATAAATATTGATTTTAAAAGTCACTAAAAATAATTATTCATATGGTATTGTGATTGAAATACTAAAACATGAATTAAATTCACTGTGTGTACTTACATTTCATCAAATATTGCAGCCATAAAAATATTATATATCAAGAATTAAAAATGGTTTTATACTTATAAAATCGTTAATACCTGGATTCCTGGTGGAATCAGTTAAAATCTGCCACTTGCTTTCTTTACAGGCCAGTCTTGTTTTCCAATCCCCTCCAAAAGGAATTTCCTTCACCTCATCTATTATCATAAAGGAGAATGTGTGTCCCTCACCATATTCCTTGATGTGTCTGTATAGGGCATTTTTACTATCCATTTTCCTAATTTTATAATAATGCTCATAAATACGTTTCTTTAACTCTCTTTCTGTTTTGCCTATATAATAGGCTGGACATTTTTTGCACAGAGCTAAATATACTATGTGCTTGGTGCTGCAATTTCCACCTATGCTCCTAATTTTACTGTGATTAATGTCATTCAAAACAATATCACTGTTGGTGTTTATATGTGTACATTGTTTGCATCTTCCGACTTTCTGGTGAAAACCTTGTCTTTATTATTGTTTCTGCCTTTCCCTAACTTGGAATGTTCCAGTAATCTTTTTATGTTGGGACCAGTTTTGTATACTATCTTAGGTTCCTCACCCAGTATATTTTTGTTGACATCTGATACTGTGATAATGTCCCAATATTTCTTTATAATGTCCTTAATCTTGGTGCTGTGAGGGTATAGGTCAGAACACACACTCTACCCATATTTGCTTTCTGCAAGTTAGCGTTAATCTCTTTATCAAGACCTAGCAGTGGTTTGTATTTTATTCCCATTGGGATTTGACAAATTCAATGGTGTCACTAATCATGTTGCTGGGATATCCTCTCCTTTCAAATAAATCTGCTAACAGAACTATTTCTCCTTCCATGAATTCTCTAGTTGATGACATTCTAGCACATCTAATGCACTGTCCCTTCATAATATTTTTGAAAATGTGTGGTGGATGTTCACTTCCAAAAATAGATAATCATTAGAGAATGTGCTTTTTCTATGTATCTTGGATGTAAACCTTCCTCATTGGAACCTATGAACACATCCAAATATGAAATACCTGAGTTGTTTGTTTCATAGGTAAATTTCAAAAATTGGTAGTTTCGTTGATGTATTCAATAAATTGTGGTATTGTCTCTGGGTCCCTTCCACAGAATGAATATATCGTCAGAAATCTTACATAGAAGGTGATGTAGCTGGAGAATGCACAGTTGGTAATGAATTATTCTCCCAATCAGACATAACCAAGTTTGCAAATATGGGGCACAAGATGCACCCATAGCAACTCCCTTGCTTTGTCTGAAAAATTCACCCTCGAAAGTAAGATAATTGTGATCCAACACTAGGCCCATCATATCCATGATTAGATTTATTTTATCCCAGGTCAATGTAGAAACTTTCTAAGACTCCTGGCAAATCTCTCTAGTCCCTCGCCCTTAGGAATACATGAAAATAAGTCACATACATCAATGGTGATGAATGTACATTGTTCTGTCCATTTGTCAGGACTGAGTTTACTCAAGAAATCCCATGAGTCTTTGATGATGAATGGTACATGTGTATAAATATGTTTCGTCCATCTATCGATCGTTACTCCTATGTTATATGTTTTTGACTTTGAACCTGAGATGATGGGTCTGAAGGGTGGTTTGGTCAGAGACTTATGAATTTTCGGTATTCCTATTATGCAAGCCATCACTGGATGATCAACTTTAGAAACCTATATACTTCTTCTGTGATGCGGTTATCAATAAAGTATTCTTCCAAAGCTATGTCAATTCTTCTAAAACCTTGGTTAATTTGATTGATTGAAACCTGTTGGTAATTCCCAGAATGGTATAAAATATGGTATATCTCAGTGATATAATCTTTTTGGGGATAAATAACTGCCCTCCCCTTGTCGGGTTTCATTATTCTTACGCCTTTTTATACATATATTCATTCAGTACCGCTCTTTCTTCTTTGGAGATGTTATCTTTTGTTAATTCCTGTTTTTTCTGATATTCTCTTGTGATTTCATGGTTGAGTAGATACAGTTCTTTACATATCATTTGTTCATATACATTCACTTGTGAATTGTACTGAGGTATAAATGTACTTTTTCTTTTTAATTCAGTGGGTATATATGTGGCCTCATCATCCTTTCCTTTTTCAAATAGTAGAGCCAGGTTAAGTCTGCGACTATATAATTTGATTTCTTTAATATGATCTACTAGATTGAATTTCTGTGTAGGGATGAATTTGGTTCCTTTGCATAAAAGGGAACATAATTCTTCATGAATAGGGACATCTGTGTAGTTGTACACGTTGAAGCCTTTATAGTGCGTGATACTAGGTTTTTCTTTTTCTAATTCTGATGTATCTACCTCCTGTATGTCTATTTTCACAGTTTCATCATGTCCATCATTTGAATTTTCATTGTTGATGTTGATGGGAGATGGGACCACATCAATCTCTCTAGGTGGAACTAAAATGGCAGGAGGAGAGACAGTAAAACCTCCAACTGTCGTTCTAAACTGACAAACTCTGGATTTTACTTGTATTTTCTGCTGCTCTGGTAATTTGTTTTTCCATAATTTTGATGGTGTCTTCCTCCCTGAAAATTTTCCTGTCTGTCCACCTGTCTTCTACCTCTTACATGTGTATATCCTTCATCTAATCTTTCTTTCCTATCTTGTGGCCAAACATATACCTTACAAGTTCTATATAGCTCCATATCACGCTCTAATTTTTTGTTTTCCTTCGGAAAATATTTTCCGCTGTGGTTTCTGCCATTTGGAATTGTTTGTGGTATAAATCATACCACTGTTCAAATGCAGGGTTACAAAATAAATTCATTAACATGCTCTACTTCATCAATGAGTACATTCAACTTATCCTCGTAACACTTCAATAACAAATTCATATAACAAATGCCAAAATCATCAAACAAACTGTTGAAAGCTGAAATTGTACTCTCATTGTATTCTAGGCCCATAGGTAGTTTGAAAACCTAATCCCTTTGGGAACTACCTTCGAATTAATGCATTGCTTCAAATAAGCTTTATCAACTTTAATATTCTGTATTTGTATTAAAATGTTTCCCATTTTGTATATACTACTTTTGATGGATTCATTTTGATCATCATCCCCATATTTTTGTTAATAACATTATCATGATGTTGAAACATTTCATTAGAGTGTGATGGATCAAAAGCATAATCATTTTGAGAAACTTATTAAACGTGGAATAATTATTATCAACATGTTTTCCTTGTGTAACTCTCTTGTTTCTTACAGTATTTTCATTGTGTAACAAGTTAGAATTACTAGGTATAGTACATTGAGTTTTAGTATTTGGCATACATGCCATAGCAGAATAGGTTTTTTTGGGGGGTGCATGTTTGCTTGGCCTCTATAGTCCATTTCAGCTCTACTGTGAAAAAGCTGAAATCAAGGTAAAGTCCTTTTCAGGTATCGATAGGTCATCAACGCCCCTTGGGTTCATATCTATATTGCCCGTTCTGTGTGATGACCCTGTTTGATTTAAACACCCCTGTCCATTGGGTATTTCAACATTGGTATCCACTGTCAATATCAAGTCATTCTCGCTGTTATCCTGAATCCTGGGTATGTCCTTGTGGGAAGATGTTCGTGCATGGATCGTGCTATCTCTAACAGAACCAAGATGCTATCCTCCAAAAAAAAGGAAGCCAATCTGGTGGCCCTTGCCATAAACTCTACAACACAAGAAAGAAACTGTTGCAAAAAAAGAGTAAAATCCCATGATTGGAGGAACTCCCTGGTCAGCCTCAGTAAGAAGCAGAGATCCCTCATAAAATCCTCCAAAGCTAGTTACGAAAACAAAATCGCCACCGATTCTAAAGACAACCACAAAGCATTCTACAGCTATGCCAAGAATCTCAATGGCAACACTCAGATCTGCTCTGAGTTACAGCACAATGGCAATAAATATACAGAACCAACTGATATTGCCAACATCCAGGCATATAGGTTCAGTGCTAACTTTTCCCCCCTTTCACCCCCTAAAGGGCCCATCTCTATACTGGAAGAATCCGAAGTTCCTGTAATCATGGCTGCACAGGTAAAAAAGTACAGTTGTGTACACTTACCATAAATGTAGATGCTCAAGTGTATTCACTGTTGCAGTCATCTTATCTTCCTTGCGGACAGGGTTTCCCTCAGGACTAACCCTTCCTTTATGCCCAAGGTGGGGTCTTCTGTGGCCCTAAATCAGTCCATTCATTTGCCTAAGTTTTTCCCTAATCCACAAAACAAAGGGGAACGAATACTGCACTCTCTGGATGTGCACAGACAACTTAGATTCTATTTGGACAGGACTAAGCCTACCAGATGATCTCAGCAGCTGCTAGTTAGCTTTGCTGCAGGGGCAGAGGGGAAGGCCATTTCAAAGCAAACCATTTCCAAATGGATAGCCCATTGCATTCATTTCTGCTACAAACACCATGGAAAACTCACCCCACAGGGGATAAAGATCACATTCCACCAGGGTTGCATCTACCTCTGCGGCATTTCTCAGAGGGGTTCTTACCAGGGGCATCCTAGAAGCTGCTACCTGGAGCTCTGTACATACCTTCACCAAGCATTACCACTTGCCTATCTTTTCTAAATCCAGAGCTGGATTTGCCACTGCAGTCTTGCAGGGATTAATAGCTGGCCCTAATGCTCTTTAACTTCCTCCTCCCTTCCTTAGCTTTAGGAATCAACCTAAATGTGGTGACTGCAACAGTGAAACATGAAGAACGTGGTACAGTTGTGTACACTTACCATAAATGTAGATGTTCGAGTGTGATCACTGTTGCAGTCCTGGTTACACTCCATCCAACCCCCTGACTTCTCTTGGCTCTACCTTTCCTTCTTGTTTGGTATATTTATTTTTTCTGGTGTATTTGCTTTTTGATGGGGGTGTACCATACCATATAATTGCTTCCTATTGTGGGAACACCTGACATCTGGGGCAAGAAAAACTGATGTAAAGGCATTGGCTGCATGTTTTATACCCCTGACATCATGGAAGAAGAGACAGCATCCGACGCAGAAATCTAAAGACTCTGGTATTCAGGCCAGCTGAGGGCTACCTGCAGGCAGATAACCCAAATGTGATGACTGCAACAGTGAAACATGAAGAACATCCACACTCTCCAAAGCCAAGAACACAGCACCCATGGGACCTGACAACATCCCAGGCTGGGTTCTACACGAACTACAGAACGAACTGGCACCCCACCTAGGTACCTTGTTCAATCATAGCCTCACCTCAGGCTTTATGCCCACTGAATGGTGCACAGTGACAGTTATCCCACTCCACAAAGCGGGAGCCACCACGGACCCTGGGAACTACCGCCCCATTAGCCTGACGAGCCTGGTCTGCAAGGCCATGGAACGTATCATCATGGAACTTATAAACAAAAACATTGGTAATCTCCAAACTCTGAACCCCACCTACTTTGGGTTTGTAAAAGGCAAATTATGTCTCCTAAACCTGACAGACTTCTTTGAAGCAGTCACCAAAGCCGTAGACAAGGGTAAGGTGGTTCACACAGCCTATCTAGAGCTCACCAAGGCTTTCAACACCATCCCCCACTCTGGAATTATAGATAAACTCACTAAACTAGGTATAAATCCCTATGGCACAAGATGGGTTGCCAAATGGTTCACTGACAGAACCCATACTGTGAAAGTAGCAGACTCCAAATCCAACTTCAGGTTCAGTCCTGGGTCCTCTCCTGTTTGGTATTTACTTCTCTGAAATACAGGCTAGCACAAAACATCTTTGGCCAACGAAGTTCACAGATGACTGTAAACTAGGAGCCATAATCCAAACTCCTGTGGACATCCTACAAAAGGGCCTCACTGAGACAGATGCCTGCTGTCAAAGCCATGGCCCCAAGCTCAATGCCAAAAAGTGTGTTGTCATCTCCTTTGGTAAAAACTCTGTACCCATGTACCCAGGGTACTGTTTGGCTAGGTTTATATAGGCCCTAGGGCCAATAGCCTAGTACTTACATATGAACCTATGAACTACCACATTGGTGGTAGTCTACTTAATACCGAAAGTGTGATGAGACGTTGGGACCCAGGTGGACAGTAGTCTCTCCTTTGATAATCACATCGCCACAGTAGTCAGGAAATCCTTCTACGTGGCACACCTCATCACAAAAGATTTCTCATCCAGGAAAAAAAATAGGTTATTGTGCCCCTCTACTCATCACTCATTAGACCCATTACAGAGTACAACACCCCTTTTGGTATGTACCTCACAAGACATCTACAACAACTGGAAAAGACGCAGAAATATCTCACAAAGAGGATTACTGGCCTCAAACAGATGCCCTATGCACACCGACTCAAAAAACTCTAGCTTTACTCTGTTGCATATCGCCTTCTCAGAGGAGATCTCTGCCTAACATACAAAGCTATGTCAAACCCAGAGCTGTTGGACATGCTCCACTTAAAAAAATCCCAATCCTTCTGAGCTACATGCTCTAGGGACCTAAACCTTGTCACCACAATAAACAGAACATGCTGGAGGGATAGATTTCTGTCCCAGAGACTTACTCTGGAACAAACTACCTTAGCTATATCAAACAAAGCTCCTCATTAGCGCTCTTCAAGAAAAATTTTGATGATTGGATGGGAAATAGGAAATTCACCCCGAGGATCACTTCTATGGTTCTGCTCGACAGGGGCAAAGGAAAATAATTTTCTTGGGTGGCGAAAGCCAGGGTACCTTTTTGGCTAGGCTTATATAGGCCCTAGGGCCAATACCCTAGTACCTACCTATGAACCTATAAAAAACAATCAGAAGAGGTTAGAAAGGTTTGGGAAGACAGACTTGAATAGCAATTTACAAAAGAACAATGGGAGGACATATGTACAGCTCCCAAGTATGCAACAAAGTCCAGAAAGTTTAGGATCTTTGCTTGGAAGTGCTTCTGTAGGCATTTTTATATCCCAGGTAGACAAAGATTTTTTCCTCAGTCACACAGCAGATGTTAGAGGTGTGATGGGAAAGAAAGCTGTAACTGGGAACATGTGTTTTGGGAGTGCAATTCCCTATACAGTACTGTGGCAAAAATATTGGGTGAGCAAATGGCTGTAACTAAGGATATGATTTTTTTGAGCTGGAACACTGGATCTGAATTGCCTAGACATAGTAAGGCTTTATTCATTTTAATTATGTTCGCTGCTAAAAAAAAGCAATTACTAGAAAATGGAAATCTGAGTCTAAACCAGCTGTGTTTGATGGACTGAATATTATAAAAGAGATAAAAAAAACTGGAAGAGGGATCTTTAGAACAGGGAAGGAGCAAATTACATACAAATAAATGGAAATTGTGGGAACAATACATGTAGAATAATGTTCAGGGGATGACTATTTTAATTATCACTTAAAATGTAGGCAAACATGAATTAACAGAAAAGTAAACAAGAAAAGTGTGGAAAACAAATAGTGAGGATTCAGGGAATTCAGCGATTTATATAATGTTGGACTGAAGAAAATTAGAAAAAATATCCAATGGATAATATATATAAATGGAAAAATGTTAATATGTTTTGTTTACTTTTCTTTTAATTCATGTTTGCCTACATCTTAAGTGATAATTTAATAAAGGTGTTTAAAAATGTTTTTAAAGAAAGTGGCTATTTTTATTAAACAATACACAACTGACAGCCTGCTTGACATGATAACCTCATGTTAGATACAATAAAGTGCTAAATATAAGATCACAAGTGGCTATTCTGGAATGGCTAAGCTCCTCTGGTCAACACTAACACCTGGTGCATGGGGTTATTCTACTTTAACAAATGCACACTAAGTAAAGTACAATTGTGTACACTTACCATAAAGGTAGATGTTCGAGTGTATTCACTGTTGCAGTCATCACATTTGGGTTACCTGCTTGCAGTAGTCCTCAGTCAGCCTGATTAACAAAGCTTTGGGTCCTGCATCGGTTGCTGTCCCTTCTTCCGTGACGTCAGGTCATCAGGAGTATAAAACATGCAGCCAACGCTATTACATCAATATTTCTTGCCCCAGATTGTCAGGTGCCCTCCTAATGGAAAGCAATTAAATCTATAAATATACAAGGTTATACCTCCAACAAAAAAGCGAATAAACCAAAAAGCTTTTGAACATAGTAAAAAAGAGTAGGGGTATAGCCAAAAGAAGAAAGGGGGCTGGAGGGAGGGTAACCAGGACTGCAACAGTGAATACACTCGAACATCTACATTTAGGGTAAGTGTACACAACTATACTATGTTCTTCATGTTTCACTGTTGCAGTCATCACATTTGGGTAGATTCCCAAAGCTAAGGATGGGAGGAGGACTTTAGATAGCATTAGGACCAGCTATAAGGCCCTGCAAGACTGCAATGGTAAAGCCAGCTCTGGATTTAGAGAAAATTGGCAAATGGTAATGCTTGGTGAAAGTATGTACACCAGGTAGCAGCTTCTAGGATGTCCCTGGTAGGGACGCCTATGAGAAAGGCTGTAGAGGTAGATGCAGCCCTGGTTGAGTAGGGTCTGATCCCCTGTGGGAAAGGTTTTCCATATTGCTTGTAACAGAAATGAATGCATTGGCTAGTCCATTTGGAAATGGTTTGCCTTGAAATAGCCTTCCCCTCTGCCCCTGCAGCAAATGCCACCAGCAGTTGTTCAGATTTCCTTTGAGGTTTAGTCCTGTCCAAGTAAAATCTAAGTTGTCTGTGCACATCTAAGGAGTGCAGAATCCGTTCCCCTTTGTTCTGTGGATTAGGAAAGAAAGTTGGCAGATGAATGGACTGATTAAGGGCCACACTGGATATCACCTTCGGCATGAACGAGGGATTGGTCCTGAGGGACACCCTGTCCGCATGAAAGGCTCCCACTGCCATAAGGGCCTGTAATTCAGATACTCTTCTTGCTGAAGTCATTGCTAAAAGGAAGGCTGTTTTCCAAGAAAGGAATTTTAAGTCTGCAGTAGCAGCTGGCCCGAAAGGAGGAAGAGTGAGTTTCTCCAATACAAAGTTAAGGTCCCAGGCTGGAGTTGAAGCTCTTCTTGGTGGTTGTAAATTTTTGGCCCCTCTGAGGGGCTGTTTGAGCAGTGAATGAGAGAAGAGGGGAAGGTTTTGTGTTATAATGAGCTGAAATGGCTTAGGCGTGAATTTTGATGAAGGAGAAAGAAAGACCCTTGTGAAGCATCTCAGTTAAGTATTGTAAAATCTGAGGTAAATTTGGCACTGCTGTGCTCATCCCTTGAGATTGGTTACAGGCACAGAATCTTTTCCATTTTTCAGCATAACATTTTCTAGTACTAGGCCTCCTTGCCTCTAAAATGATATCCATCACTGGTTTACTGAGGGATGGTTAAGGAGAGATTAGGTAATTAGCCAGGCTGCTAGGTTCAGTGTTCGAAGCTGAGGGTGCAGAATCTGGTTCTCCTGCTGAGACAATAGGGTAGGAGTCTGAGGCAGGTGCCATGGGGCCAACAGTGACACACTGTGCAAGAGGGGGTACACCAGTGTTGGCGTGACCAGTCTGGTGCAATCAGAATCGATCTTGGTTTTTCTTGTTTGATCTTTAGTAATACTTTGGAGAGCAGAGGTAGAGGAGGAAAGGCATAAACTGATAGGTTTTTCCGGCTGAAGGACATCCACTTTCCAAGCTTGTGTGTGGGGGGCCCTTGTGCAAAATTTGTCCAGTTGATAGTTCTGGGGGGAGGCAAACAGGTCTATATCTGGGCTCCCCCATTTGCTTGTCAACATGTTGAAAATCCTTGGTTCCAGTTTCCACTCGTGTGGGTCCATGAGGTTTCTGCTTAGTTCGTCTGCCAGTGTATTTAGTTTTCCTGGCAGGAATTGAACTTGTAGATGCACTTGGTAGCTCAGGGCTGTGTTCCACAATGCCATGGCTAGTCTACAGAGGGGGTAAGAATGTGTACCCCCCTGCTTATTTATGTACCACAAAATAGTGGTGTTGTCCGTCTTTACCAATAATTGTCCTGGAAGAATGTGGTCCTTGAAGGCTGTCAGAGCATTCTGTACAGCTAACATTTCTTTTTGATTGATATGCAGGTGCATTTGACTTGGGTTCCATTTGCCCTGAATGCACTTGCCTACCAGTTGAGCCCCCCATGCATAGTCTGATGTGTCTGTTGTTAGGGTTTGGGTGGCAGGGGGTAGTGTGAATGGTAGTCCCTTGTTCTTGGTGGCAGGCCTCTGCCCACCAAAAGAACTCTAGGCATAGGCAAGGTATGACAGGAATCATTGCTTCTAGATCTTGAGAATGTTGACACCATAGGCTTTTTAGATACCACTGTAGTTTCCTCATATGCAGTCTTGCATATGGAATTAGAAGAATGCAGGAGGCCATGAACCCCAAGGCTTGCAGATAGCAGGGTTTTTGTGGCCACTTGTTTGAAGTAGGTTGTGAAATGAATTTGTTTCTCTGGCGTGAGGAAAGCCATCTGGGAAGTTGTATTCAAGCTTGCTCCCAGGAATATAATTTGTTGACAGGGTACCAGGTGTGATTTCTTTTCATTTACAGTGTACCCCAGACAAGTTAGCACCCTTTGCACAAAGGCCAGATGATTCAAAAGTATGTCCTTGCTTTCTGCCTGAATTAGACAATCATCCAGGTATGGGTATATCTGAATATTTCTTTGCCTGCAAAATGCAATGACTGGAGCTAGGCACTTTGTGAATACCCTGGGCACAGTAGATAAGCCAAAGGGCAGTGCAGAGAACTGACAGTGCATGTAGCCTGCTTTGAAGCGTAGGTATGTTCTGCAAAAGTCCCTGACGGGAATGTGCAGATATGCTTCCATTAAATCTAGTGTTGCCAACCAGGCGTCTCTGCCTAGCATAGGGAGCAACTAGTGAAGAGTCAGCATCTTGAACTTTGGAATCACCAAAAAGGTATTTAGAGTAGACAGGTCCAGGATAGGATGCCATGAACAGTCTTTTCTGGGTACCAGGAAAAGTCTTGAGTAGAAACCTTGTCCCTTTTCCTCTTCTGGTACCAACTGAATAGCCCCCATGCTTAAAAGAGAAAGTACTTGCTTTTGGGCCTCTGTCCACTGATTTTGGGGGTAGATCTGGCCACCCGCTTGATGTTGGTAACGTGTGGAAGTGAAATCTGTATTCCTGGGACACTATATTTAAAACCCATTTGTCCTGGGTAATGAGTTCCCAGTTCTTTGCATGAAGAGCAATCTTTCCCCCCCAAAGGGGAAGTCAGTTGAGAAGTGCTTGGAAGTTTTAAAAAGAAGTCATTGAGACAGTTTACCATAGGGTGGAGTTTTATTACTCCCAGATTTGGAAGTAGAGGCCCCCCACTGCTTAGGCCTGTGCGTACCCTAGGACTGAAGCCTGGGAGCTCTGCTGGATCTGGGTTTGGACTGAGAAGGTCTGGAAGAGGCAGGAAAGGACCAATTCTTGGAAGGCCAATGCCTACTAAATCTAGGAGGTTGTACTTGTAAAAAATCTTTAACAGTTTGCATAGATTTAGCTTTTTCCTCCATCTTTTTAAGAACTTCTTCTGCCTTGTTGTCAAACAGGTGGTCCTGGTTTAAGGAAGCATCCAGTAATTTCGCTTTAACATGACCTGGCAAGGATTGCTCCTTAAGCTAAGCATGCCTTCTAAGTACAGACCCAGTTACAGCAGCCTTGCAAGATGCCTCTAGTGAATCAAATCCACATTGCAAAGTATGTTTTCCAACTTTTTCAGCTGATTGCTGTAAATCCTTATTTTCAGCACAATCAGGAATCATCATTTTCTGTTTAAGCAATCCAATAATATGCTGCTGATACTTTAACATATGAAACTGGCAGTTTAAGGCCCTGATGGCCAAAGTTGCAGAAGTGTATACCTTCTTACCCCATCTATCCAGCGCCCTGGAGTCTCTATCAGAGGGGGTAGGATTTTTGGCAGTAGTAGCTTTAATGCCCTTGAGTCCCTGTGAAATGGTCTCAGGATCCGCAGTAGGATTTTTAAACAGGAACTTGTGAGAGTCAGGGACGCTGTAATATCTATCAGGTTTTCTAGGAGCAGGAGGTAAAGAGACAGGTGCCAAGCTAGATTCCGAAAAGGCATCATCAACAATGATTAGTACAGGAGGTATGGCTAAAGGCCTGTGCTGTGGCAGGAGTAAGAAATCCCTAAGCCTCTTTTTAGAATCAGAGAAATCCTGACTTTCCCAACGAAAATGCTCCCTGAGAATATGCAAGGTTTCACCAAAAGAGAAAGCCTCATAAGTAGATAAGGGTAACTCCTAGTCATCAGAGGAAACAGAAAATTCAGAATCCTGGTCAGAAGTATCATAAGCAAACTCAGTCCTAGGTCTCAGAGGGGGAAGGCAGGCTTCCCCTAATTAAAGTACTAAGGTCTTCAGCCATTCTTATCATTTGTTTTTTAGGCATAGAAGCCTGACCATGCGGTCTGGGCATCAGTTTTCTAGGCATGGTTCGAGTTTTAGGCCTTGAAGAAGAAGATGGCATCGGTTTAATATGCAAGTCAGTAGGCCTGAATACACCCTTAGAAGCTGGTGCCTGCACAGTGGCTCCAGACCCATCCAAGGTAGATACATCTGCAGGCTCCACAGTTGAAGCATCTCGCGGCATACCGGACTCCGAATGGGTCTTAGTACAGGCCTGCAAATCTGAAGTAGCGGGCATCAGGGGCTGCGAAATAGCCTCAATGAGTACAGGTGAACTTGCGACTGGCTTAGAAGAAGCATTGTCGACAGCTATGGACCTAGGCAGCCTGTCTGTCTTCATCTTTGCATTTTTTTGGAATGTCGGTAGTCGGATGGCTTACCGAAGACATATCAGGATAATTGAACAGAGCACCAAAATATTTAGAGGTGAAAATATACCAACGACGGATAGTTCATGGTTTAAATAAGGCACAAAATCAACAGCGAGGTACGTTGTGGTCAGGGCCTAGGCAAGGAATACAGTACGAATGAAAATCTTTATGAGGTATTTGCTTTCCACAAGTAATGCAATTATTTACTTTTACTGACATCGATTTAGAGCAAGAAAGAGATTCCCCAACAGGGTACTTAGCTTTTAGTTGAAGACATCAGTTCTGAAACTCGAAAACGAAAATTTCAGGAGTCAGCCGACCGACACTTGCAAACTGCTTCTGCTTCGGTCACTGCACGGCAAGAAAGACAGGGGTAATGGCACTAGCTGCATGTTTTATACCCCTGATGACCTGACGTCATGGAAGAAGGGACAGCAACCGACGCAAGACCCAAGACATTGTTAATCAGGCCAACTGAGGGCTACTGCAAGCAGATAACCCAAAAGTGATGACTGCAACAGTGAAACACGAATAACATCTTCATTCCCCCTGCAAAACTATTTTCATGCTGTTAAAGCAGTAGTAGTACTCACACAATAGTTGTGATGCATTAGCAAAAATGCAGTCGACACTTACTGTATAGTCCAGTGAGGACTGATTCACTGAAGACCGTCTAATCAAACAAAACTATTATTCTGTTTAGTTTTCTGTAAGGTGCTTTGCTTCCCTCCACATGGCTCAGGCAGAAAGAGATACTCTGCACCCACCTAATCTGTACAACAAACTCTGAATTTAGCAAAAATTGAAATAGGTCATAATGCAAATAGACTGAATACTTTGGTTGGCTGGCAAGTCCAAAATGATCTTCAGTGAGTCAGTCCTTTAAAACTGAGCACTTACTGGTCTACGGCATGTAGTGCTATTAGAATAAGGTACATATATTAAACGTACCAAGGGAAAATTGTTTTACCACCAGAGTGGTGCACCTTGCTCTATGTGATACGTGCAACGGATTCTATGTTGGGAAAACAGAGAGGGCGTTGAAAAGCAGAATCTATGAGCACGTACATGATGTTAAAAACAAGAAGGATACAAGTGCATTACATAGGCATTCCCTCACTTGTTCTAATTTTAAAGGTTTTAAATTTGGTATTTTGGATACTATGGACATAGATTTTTTTTTTGGGGGGGGGGTGACTGGTAGAATTTATTAACTAAAAAAGAGCTGGTTTGGCAACTCAGACTAATTTTCCACCAGGTATAAATGATTCCTTGACCATACTTCCAGCCCTGAAAGAAAAATCTATGAAGCTAAGTATTTTAACATTTTTACATGCATCACTGTGTCTGCATTTTTAAACACATTCTGAAGATATTTAATATATAACAGTGTTTTATTTGTAAAAAGCTAAGTTGGCTTAATATTAACATCCTGTGCATTTAATACTGCTCATGTGACTTTTTTGACAATACCATTGGCTCAATTTTATCTATTATGTAACATGTACTGGTATAAAAATGGTTCTTGAATCAGTGTGCTTTATTCTGATGAAGTCTTCTATGTGAAAGACGAAAGCGCTTAATCTTGGTGTGTTTTTACTGCAATAAACGGAGTTTGTATACAGGCTTGTTTGGTGCGTTTTACATTTGGTTCCTGTTATTCACACTGCACCAGATATTTGTATTATACCAAGGGAAGAGTTAAACAAAAAACCCTAAAAGATTAATAAATAATGTCACTAATTTGGTTACTATGCACTTCATTCAGATTTGTTAAATTCAGGTCACAGGTTTTCAGTTCATGTTACTTTTCTATGCAGAGAGGAATACAGGTTCATAGGTCAATATTAGGCTGTTAATCCAGAGGACCATTAGTTGCCTAGCCACAATACCCTAAATTGTTGCTACCCATGGACATGGTTAATTTATAGCCAGCTTCAATTGCTTTCAATAAAGTATGGAGCTATGACTGTATTAATTAAAACAGGAAGTAAAAGGCAGATTTGGATTTCATACCAGAAAACTTTACTACTGAATGACAAAATATAAGAGTACTATAGTGAAAATGCGGAGTAAAACTGTAATCAGCATTCATTTCATGCATAAGCGTATCAAGTGTTTTATCAAGATAAAAAAATGCTGAATAACTGATTTAAATAGTTAAATGGCATATAAATAAGAGTTAACATTCACATAATCTTTTTTTGGTTAAAGGAAATGACTTGATTTTACCAAAGGCAATGGGAGAAATACTGCATTTAGTCCTTATTTATTTTATTTATTTATTTATTTAAATTTATTGACCGGGAGTGTTCGAATGGACGTAGGTCCATTTTCAGCGGAGGCCCGGGGAGAAAAGCTCCACAGTTAAAATAAACAGACAGTATTTACATTGGATTACATAGTGATTAACAATTTACATAGCAATTACTTACAACATATTTACAGATGAAGAACATAGTACATCAGTAGAAAACCCTGTGAAGTGCATACCAGACATTAACAAATGTTACAAGAAGTTCGTGCTGTATAATAAGTACTGGCTTATGAGCATCTGAGCTTGCTATAATCAAGGTAGTTAGTGGAGTAGAAAGAAAGGTAGTGGTTGAATGGGGTGGATGATGATAGAGTGGGAGTTGCAAGGGCACAGCCAGCATGTTTTTAGTTGTGCTTTTAGTAAAGTGTTGAAGTGGGTGCATGATGGTATGGAGGTAATTGTGGGTGGGAGTGAGTTCCATAATTTGGCTATGGCGCAAGAGAATAGTGCTTCACCAGCAGAGTTATTGGCTTTAGTGATCTGCAAGTGATTTTTGCTGCTGGATCTTAGTGGTCTGGTGGTGCGATAGGGTTGGAGTAGATTCTGGAGGGATGGGACATTTAGTGGATGGTTTACTAGTCTGTGGGCGAGTGAGAGTTGATACCATTGAAGGAGGTGAGGGAGTTCAAGCCAGCCCAGTTCAGCAAGTGAGAGACAGTGGTGACTATGGTAGGATGCCCCTGTGGCGAATTTGGCGATTTTGTTGTAGCAGGTCTCTAGCTTGTTTAGATCACATTGCCTTAGGTTGGTATATATTGGAGAGGCATAAAGTAGGGTGGAGATAAGGTGGGAATTTGCTACTGAAATCTTTGCTGCTTTGGTGAGAAATTGCTTATTTCTGTATAACGCTCCTAGTTTTTTGTGGACTTTTTTTATAGTCATGGATATGTGAATGTCAAATTTTAGTTTATTGTCTATTTCCACTCCTAGCAATTTGGTATGTTCAGTTAGGTACATAGTGGTGTTGTCTTTTGCCGTGATGTCAAAGTGAGAGTTGTTTTGAGTATGTTTGGTGGGTTGGAAGATGAGTAGTTTAGTTTTGTTTGGGTTGAGTATTAATCGGGCATTGGATAACCATGTTTCAACAGAGGAAAAGCCTTCCTGTGTGACTTTTTGCAGTTTTGGTAGGGACTGGGCTGAGCAGATGATGGTCGAGTCATCTGCATATTGTATGAGTGTGCCATGTTTGGTGGCAGAGGCTAGATTATTGGTGCAAACCGAGAAGAGTAGGGGTCCAAGGATGGATCCTTGGGGAACCCCTATGGAGACAGGTAGTTGGGAAGATATGTCATTCTGCCATACAATGGATTGTTGGCGGTCAGACAGGTAACTCAAACCAGTTGGTGACCGATTGTGAGAAGGATAGATTATTGAGGACAGAGATAAGTTGTTTGTGTGGGACCATGTCAAATGCTTTAGATAGGTCTAGGAAAGTAGCAGAGGAGAGATAGCCATTGTTTTTATGCTGAAGGATAGTGTTAGTAAAGGAGAGTAAGGCAGTGGTGGTGCTATGGTTTGGTCGGAAACCATGCTGAGTACTGGAAAGGAGGTTGTTAGTAAGGAGGTAGTCTGAGACCTGAGAGCGTATGCATCTCTCTAGTATTTTGGAGAGTGGAGAGAAAATAGCTATGGGGTGGTAATTGGTTAGTTCTGTGGAGGGTCCGCCTTTGTGGAGGGGAATTATATGCAATACTTTTCACAGTGTGGGAACGTAACTTTCTGACAGAGATCGGTTAATCAAGATAGATACTGGGTAGGCCAGAGCATCAGCTGCGATTTGTAGGTATTCACTTGGGAGGCTGTCTGCTGCTAATTTGGTGGGTTTAAGTTTAGTTAAGAGTTTTTTTATGTTGGCGGTAGGTACAGGAGAAAAAGAGAAGGCAGTGGGGAGATTACTAGTTGAAGGTGTGGGTTGGAAGGGAGGGGGGTTGTGTTGTTTAGCTAGTGATAGTATGGTTTGGGTGAAGTGTGTGTTGAATGAGGAAGCAATATTTTCTGAGGCGTGAGGGATGTTAGGAGGGGGGGTACTGACTTTACCTGGGTGGAGGATGGAGTTTATGGAGGACCAGAATTGTTTGGGGCTGTGTTGTGAGGAGTCTAGGGCAGACTGGTAGTATTGGGATTTGTCCTGTTTTATCAGCTTTTTGACTCTATTGCGTAGTTCTAGGAATTTCTGTCTAGCTGAGGTGGTTTTGGTTTTGCGCCAGTGCTCCCAGGCTTTATCCCTGTTTTTCATTTCTGACTTAGTGGTTTTCTGTAGCCATGGGGAGGGTTGTGCTTTGGTTCTGGAGAATCTTATGGGGGCATGGTAATTAAGGATGTTCAGGAAGGTCGTATTAAAAAATTCAACTGCATCATCGAGACTGAGGTACTTTAGAGGATGCCAGTTACATTCTTTGAGGGATGAGATGAATGTGAGTGGGTTAAAGTTTAGTTTTTTACGTATTTGACGGTAGATGACAGGTTTAGCTTGGTACAGGTATTTTTTGAGTAGGAATGTTGGGGAGTGATCACTGAGGCTATCTGATAAGCAGCCTGTTATATATGACTGGGGGCTCTTACTGACTAGTATCCAATCCAGGGTAGTGTGCTTGCTGGAGTTTTTATTTATCCTGGTTGGTGACTGGACTAGTTGAGTGAAGCCATGAAGGTGTACATGATGGGTTGGATTGTTGCCAGAACAGGATTGCCAGTCAATATTGAAATCACCTAAGATGATAGTTTATTGGGGGAGATGGTGGGTAGACCAGCTGAAGAGGTTTTCTAGGAGAGGGATGTTTTGGCCAGGTGGGAAATAGCATCCAATTATGTTGATGGTTTTGTTTTGGTTAATTTTGAGGTTGGTATATATTATTTCTTCATTGCCTATTTGTGGAGCTGATGATTTTAAGATCTGGATGTTTAGATCCTGTTTAAATATTACAGCTACACCACCTCTTAGTATGCCGTAACCTGTAGGGAGTATTTGCTCACTGGTAATGTGAGGTTTTAGCCAGGTTTCTGTCAGGATGACTATATCTGGGGAGTACAAGTATATGGTGGCATGGAGTTCATGGACTTTGTTGGATATACTTCTAATATTTAGGCATAGTATAAGGAAGTCACTACTTCGCTTTCTATTGGCTGTAATATGGGAGAAGTTGTGGTTTCTAGTCTGATTATGAAGATTGGGGTTGGAGATGGTAGGGCCAGGGTTGGGGTGGATGTCTCCACTTAGGGCTAGTTTTGATAAGCATGAGATTATTAGTTTTCTCAGTTTTTGAATGTGTTTGATTATAAGGGAAACTTTATGATTGTGCTCTGTGGGTAATAGGTATGGTGGGAGGGTTACTATGTGAAGTTGTAGGGATGCTTTATGTTTGAGTAATATAGTTGGTAGAATATGTGGGGGGTGCATAGGGATGGTTCTTGAGCTGGTGGGAGGGGAGCTGAGTGTGGGTGAGACATGAGTGGTGGTGTGAGTAGTAGTACAGTGGTAGTGGTTGAGTGGGGGAATGATGGAGCTTTGGTAGGATGTAAGATATGCAAGGAGAGTGCATGCAGTGAGCATAGGAAAGGTATGCTTGTACATGTTAGCTGAGGTGTGATAGTAGTGGGAAGATGGAGGAGGTAGTGTTGGGTTAGAGCTGTGGTTGGCTATTAGAAAGATGGGAGGGGTTTGAGTGTAATAAAGGTGGGACGACCGGGGGCGGGAGGGGAGCGAAGCGGGTACAGACCCTGTTAGTTGCTCGTATGAGGGGCTGGAAACAATCACAAAGCAAAGACAAGTATGTGTTAAGAAACAATCACAATTGACCAAGGACTGCTCTGAAACTGTAAGTCATTGACTGCTCTGAAACTGTAGTCCTTGCTAAAAATCTGTATTTAGAATTCTAGTACTTAGTTTTTTGCAGCAGTAACCTATTATCCAAGTCATTCTCTCAAATTAATGACACAAAAAAATAAATAAATGTACAACCAAGCCATTTTTAAACGCAACTTTAATATATAATTAATTAACATGCCCTGCTATACACCCCTTACCTTTACACATGGTTTTACTTACAAAAAAAAAAAGAATGCAAATCTATATAAACCAAATACTAGTACAGCTGTATTAGGAAGTCTGATGTAATCAGCATTCCTAACAACTCTACAATTTCCACAAAAAAAGATTACTCTTTCAGAAATATAATATGAATATCATAATTTTTCTGAATTAACATATCACTAGTATTGCAAGTTTCCTCATATACTATATGTGGTTCACTTCCCATGAAAAGCAACACATGTATGTTTTTAAAATGGTCTTTGTCTTTTAAATGTGGTACAACAGCCAATATATATGCAGAAAATGCATATTTTGTAATAACATATGCAATCACTGCTCTGTTACTGTTTTCAGTAAATACAATTCACCTTTACAATTATTACCAAACCTGTGCTCTTCTATCATATATTTGTGGGGCAAACGTTTAGGGAAAATCCACTATCCAGACTTCTAGCATACTGAGAATACAATTTTCTTTTAGGCGTAGCTAGTGCTTACAGATCTAAACTGACCTCAATACCCAGTTTTTATTTGAGAATCACAACTCCATATCATACTAACTCATTTTTATCTTTATCGTTACCAACAACAGTAACCGCAATACAAGTAAGCTGTACCAACCTTTTTGACTGGCATTCAAAATGGCCAGAAATGCATTAAAAAAGGGATAATTAGTAGGTCATATAGAGTATTGCACAACAGGAATATATCAGAGGAGGTTAGAGAAGACTGGGAAGAGAGACTGGATATACAATTCACAAGGAAACAATGGAAGACACTATGTATGGCTCCCAAACATGCAAAGTCTAGATGATTTAGGATCTTTGTTTGGAAGTGTTTGCACAGGTATTTTTATACCCCAAATAAACTCAGAAGAATTTTTGCTCAGGTAGATGGCAAATGTAGGAGATGTCATGGGGAGGAAAGAGGTAACTGGGAACATGTTTTGGAAGTCTAATGAGTTGGCAGACTTCAAAATTTCCCCACAGAGTACTGTCAGAAATAGTGGGTAAGCAAATGGGTGTAACAGAGGAAATTATTTTTTTCATCTGGCATACAGGATTGGAATTGCCAAGATACAGTAAGCCCTTGCTAAGTTTAATTCTGGTGGCTGCCAGAAAAAGCAGTAACTAGAAAATGCAACTCATAATCTAAACCAACTGCATTTGAAGTATTAAATATTATAACAGATATAAAAGAACTGGAAGTAAGGACTTTAGAAAATGGTAGGAACAATTTGTTTAAAAAACTTAAGAAACCTGAATGAAAAAAGGACAGAAATGCAAATAATAACTTATGAGTGTCCCTTCACATAAATAAATCTTCAGCAATCACATTTATATCCCACTCTATCAGATGTGAATGGATTTTTATCGATGAAAAATCACCCTTTTTGTATGCACCAGTGGCCTAGAGGGGTGAAGCCCTGATTACAGCCCAGGCAATCTGAATTCCACTAGCAGCTCGGACACTTAACACAGGCAGGATAGGTATGCCCATCCTAAGGAAAGACAGTGGTCCCCACCTGGCTTTACTGCTGCTCTGATGGCAGGGCCTCGGTTCGAGAGCAATTACCTCTCATGATGTGTGCAGCCAGCACTAAGAAGATGTCAGCATGGCCAACCAAGACAGTGATAATAGCCCCTCTTGGTGGGGGGGTGCATGAAATGGAGGCACAGGTGACCCTTGCAGTGACACAATTGCTGACATTACCACCAGGAGAGGGTTTAGATAATTAAAAACAAAACAGAAAGAGCTCTGGTTTCTGTGAATGCAGTGACAGCACAATGCACCCCCATGGCTGCCTGGATGATGGCCCTACACAGACATTGTATGTTTGATAAGGGAGTGGTTTGATGGTCAGCAGACTTACATACAAAATGACAAAAATATACTCATAGTCTTACAGAGAAATGTTTACATGACTGGGTGCCACTATTGCAACTAACGCCATTCTCCAAATCTTGGTTCGATTACTAATAAAATTACATTATACTGTAGAACGTGGGGGGGGGGGGGGGTTGCACTTCACTGGGACCATCATTCACAACCATTCTCATAACTACCATGCAACTTAATCATTACACCAAACAATGCATGCTGATGCCCAACCCTGTACTAGCAGGTCATACATTCTGATTTACTGTGTGTTATCGGAGCCATTTCATATGGATATATTTGTTTAACACTTATGCATTCATAACAGTCTGTGCAAATTACATTCAGCAGTTTGTCCACCATGAACGGAGCTTTTTTTTGACGGAGGCTGACAGAATCCCAGAGCTGTATCAAGCAGGTAAGAAAGTTAAAGCAGCATAGTTGATGTTACAAAATGCAGCCCTCAGTGAAGATTCACATTCAGAACCTAGCTCGTCTACCATCCATTACCAAACAGTACACTTACACATCTCATTAAACTTAAACGTTACCTTTCCTATCAATAATAGTTTTATGTCCCACTTAAGGAGAAAACCAACACTGATTGTTTAAATAAGAACTCGTAACAAATGTTACAGAACCTAATGCACTGTTCTGTTAGTACACAGTACCAATAAAACCCTCATGCTACAGCTTTTCCTCTTTGTCAAAAACACACACATACACACACATACACACACACACACACACACACACACACACACACACACACACACACTTATTCTGATGCCTATCAAAGCTGTTTAATATCTAAACCCTGCAAAATAAGTATACGTGTTGTTACCAAAAATATTTCCTCTGCATGTACATAACAGTATGTTTTGTCAATATTTTGGCCCAGAAACATTCTCTGGCTTTCCATTTTAACCTTGCAATAATCAGTAAGACAAAGTGAGCCACAGCCCAAGCATTTACTAAGCTAAAGACTGCAAGCTAAAGACTTGTGTGTGTCTGTTCAGATGAGTTCTTACCACATTAAGTTACAAAATGCAATTTAATGCATGACTTCTACAAAATGTCAAATTATTTATTACTGATGTAGTGTTTTTAATAATTAATTGAATGTGAGCTGATAAAATTAACTGCAGGGCTATGGTAAATCAGAAATATCCAAGTATAGGAATAGATTCTGTACTTGTACTTCCTTTGCTGAAATAGTGATTAAGCTGCATTTACACTGGGCAACTTTAGTTCCAAAAACAATGTGGTCTGTTTTAAGGACAACAGTGACTTACGTTCGTTCTCTGAGTCAGTGCATTACAAATGGAGTTTAGATCACATCTCAGTAGCAGCAGCAAACTGAAAGTAGCATCATCATATGTAGACCAGTTTAACCTACTGAAAGCAAATAATTGTTTAATTATTGAAAATGCTGAACAGTCAGTCTACAACTTAGCCTTGGGTACATCAGATAAGATCAGAAATTTGTCTGATAATGAGGCTTGCTACCAGGCCAGGATTCTAAATATAAAGAAAGCAGAACTCCAGCAATGAGAGGAGGATGGGCACTGTTGGAGATGGACAGATACATGGAGAAAACAGACAAGGGAGAAGCTGACGAACACAGCATAACAGATACTTAAAAGACTAGCTGTTATTTGATGCAAATTCTCAATGAATTCTTCAGACAGTTCACCAAGAGAAGGAGTGGCACATAATGGGAAACTGACCAAAGTTATTTCCTTGCTCAAAGAGGGCAAGGACCTTGTTCAGTAGCTACAAAAGTCATGATGATGTCTAATGGTTTGGAGAGGGGAGCTTTCAAGGTAAGGTTCAGTAGTTTTGGGTTGTACTACCCTGAGAATAGACAAGAAAAGGAAAACATGGCATGGGTCCAAAATATGATGTGAAGGAATGGCCTAGGTAAGCCGGATCGGGCAGGCAAAAAAGAACATGACCCCTAGATAAAAGGGTCTCAAATTCTGCCAAGACAAGAGAAAGTATTCCTTCAGACAGAGAGAGAGAGGGACAGTGTTCATAGGTTCATAGGTAGGTATCTGCACGAAGGCATTTATAAGCCTAGCTGGAATGTGTTGGCTTTCACCACCCCCTTAGATTAGTTCCCTGTGCCTCTGTCCAGCAGAACCATTGAAGTGATCCCTGGGGTAAACTTTCTGTTTCCCATCTATTCATCAAGGTTTCTCTTGAAGAGGGTTAGCGAGGAGCTCTGCCTAATGTAGATAGATGATGAGAATAAACTACTACACCGGTTGCCAGGGGCAAAACATAATGGCTTAATAAATATGTTGAAGAAGGTAAGGCTAAGTGGTACACCCAAGGGAAAATGGGTCAGGCACTAACAAAGTGGCAGCTACAGTAGGTACTGCCAATGTAACTTAAGCCTCCTATCAGTTAAAAGTATGTGTACAGAATCTTAATATGTTGGGGAATCAAGACATAATTCTGACTGCATTGGATGACACAGGACAACTTAGGATTCTCCAAACGACAGGAAAACATGATCAGTGACAAGAGATGGTAAAAAGAAATGGTCAGGAGTAGATAGACTTGCACAACAAAATAGCTTAAGAATGATTTGACATGCTACAAAACTGGGGAAAAAAAAACATGAAGAAATACTTTTCACAGAAAGGGTAGGAGACAGCTTTTAGACATTTTTCGAAAGGGATGGTGGGTGCTAAAAAGTAATGCATTTCAAGAATATATGAAACCATCAAGAATAAATCACTGTTGAAAGATGTGGAAGATTATTAAACTAATGCTCAAAACATTGTAACTCACCTTTGTTGCTGTAAAGACTATGATATTTTGGATATCTCGCCAAGTCAAGCAAGGCCTGACCTGAAGCATAAGTGCAATCATCCCTGCTGCTATTGGTGCAGCTGCTGATGTTCCACTGTGGCCCTCTGTGCACCCTGTGCCTTTCTGCAAATCCCAGTCAGAGGTTACCTGAAACAAGAGGCAAAATGTTATTTAACAGTGGCAATTAAAATGAATCATCATAATAAACACTGAAACAGGCAAATTCTAAGGCATGTAGCTGTCATATTTAAGGAGCACCTCCTCACAATTCACCCTCCTTTTCTCACTATAAAATGATTTTAAGAAAACTGTGAAAGACCAGTTCAGCTTTCAAAATGGTTTGCAGTCATCTTGATAACACAGCATAGGACCATCACACTATGAAGTAAAAGACCATATACAGGAGGACTACAGGACATCAGAGGAACAACTGGAGAAAGAAAGTACTGCTGCAACACTTTATTTTATTTATTTATTTTATTTTACATTTATTAACCGGGAAAGATCCAACTGGACCAGGTCCATTTTCAATGGATGCCCGGGGAGAAAAGCTCCATGTTTGACAAGAAGAATAACAAGTAAAAATAAACAAAAAATAAGCAATATAGTAAACTGTAGGACAAGTAAATAATAAGCAAAAAATACATATAAAAGAATCTAGCACAATACTTCATATAGGGTTACATGGGAATAGCAGTATCTTACAATATCTGCAGACAAAATATTACAAGAGAAGGTAGAGACTACATTTGCTATTAATAGATTGTTTACATTTTCTAGTAAGTGTACTGAGAAAAGGTAAAAGGCCAGTGTGGCTTGATAGGGAGTGTATGTAAGTGTGGATGCGCTAGTGAAAAATAATATTAAGATTGTTGTGGAGGAGTGTGGATATAGTAATTTTCAAGTAATACACGGACAGAGACAGTTTTTCCTGAGATGTGGTTTTAATAGTTTTTTAAAGTTAAAGTTTGTTGTTGTTGAGGAAATATTAGAAGGAAGGTTGTTCCATTTTTTTTAGCTATAATGTGGGAGAAAAGGGCTTTGCCAGCAGTGTTGTTTGCAGATGTGATACTTAGGAGAGGTTTGTTTGATGAGCGGAGGGGGTGACTAGGACAGTAGGAGGTTAGTAGCTGTTGTAGGGCTGGAGTTTTCTCTGGGTAGTTTATGATGTTGTAGGCATAAGCAAGATATAAGTAAGATAGTAGGTGAGGGAATTCTAGTAATTGTTTTAGTACTTGGCAGTGATGTGTTCTGAAAGGGGAGTTATTAGTAAACATGGCTATTTTATTATAACATGACTCTAAGTTTGTCCAGAAGAGATTTTTTGATATGTGTCAGTATTGGAGCAGTGTATGTAAGTGTTGATAGGAGGTGCGTTTGTGCTAGAGTGAGTCTTGCTTTGTCTGTGATGAAGTTTTTGTGTCTATAAAGGGTTCCCATTTTTTATGAACTTTCTGGATAGTTTGAGCTATGTGCAAATCAAAGGATAGGTTGTTGTCTATTTCTATCCCTAGGAGCTTTGTATGGGTGCATGGGGAAATCTTAGTTCCGTTTTTAGATAAGATGGAAAAATCATTGGGAGTAGTTTTTGTTAGGGGTGAACAAGAGAAGTTTTGTTTTGTTGGGATTTAGGATAAGTTGTATGTCTGGGATCCAAGTTTCTATAGAAGAGAATGATTCTTGGGCTTGTTCTAGCAAGATGTTGATAGATGGGGCTGTGCAGATGAGTATCGAATCATCTGCGTACTGTATTAGTGAGGCTTGTTTTGAGGCGGTATGTAAGTTGTTAGTAAAAACAGAGAACAGACGTGGGCCTAATATTGAGTCTTGTGGTACCCCTATAGAGTTTGGGGGGATAATTGATTTTGCCATTGCACTGATTGTATCATATCTGATAAATAACTTTTGAACCAGGAGATAGTGGGGGAAGTAAAGGATAGTGAGTGGAGGGTATCCAATAGTTTTGGATGTGAGACCATGTCAAATGCCTTTGACAGGTCCAAGAAGATTGCAGATACATAGTTATTGTTTCTCTGATAGTTAATTTGATTGGTAAAGGAGAGAAGGGCAGAAGTTGTACTGTGGTGAGGTCGGAAACCATGTTAGGTATGGGAGAGAAGATTGTTTGTTTACAGGTATTGCATGGTTTGGTAATGTATGCATTTCTCTAAGAGCTTGGATAGGGGGAATAGTATAGCTATAGGCCGATACTTTGAAAAGTCGTAACATTTTCCACCTTTATGTAGAGGTATAATGTAGGATATTTTCCATAGTTGAGGTACATATGCTTCTTGAATGGATCTGTTTATTAGGATTGATACTGGGTAGGATAGGGAGTCCACTGCAATTTTTAGGAATTTTGCAGGTATTCTGTCTGCTGCCAGAGTAGTGTGCGGATTTGAAGGAGTTGTTTAATTTTAGATGTAGGGACAGGTGAGAGAGAGAAAGATGGAAGATTAGTGGTACTGGATGAGGGGGTTTCAGCAATTGTGGGTGATGAGTTGCTGGAGTTTTGTATTTGGCTGGACAGAGATTGGATTGAGTTTATGAAATAACAATTAAACTGGGAAGCTATATCATTGTTGTTTTCTTTGGAGGTGGAAGGAGTGGGGGTAGTGATAGTGCCAGGTTTCAGAAGGGAGTTGATACCGTGCCAGAACTTTTGGGGTTGTTTGGGTGTTTGTTTTGTAGATCTAATAAGTAGTTTTGTTTGTCTAGTTTAGTAAACTAGATTCTCCTTTCTTAGATGAATGGGTAACTACCAATGAAAGTGAGAGGCTCTCAAAGTTGCTGAAGCTCTTCAGTGCTAGAAGTGTACATATTCTCTTGTGCAACTTTTTAAGGCACAGTCCAAAAAGAGCAAAGGGAAAATATATTCTGTCATATGAATGAAGCCTCTTCTCAGAAGCAAGCTCTGGCTCTATCAGAACTACCACCAGTGTCTGTGATTATATCTGGATGTAACTGATTTTTGTCTGGAGCTAAAATGGAACACTTTCTAATGGTCAAACACACAGAAGCATCTACAAAGTAAAGCCATTTATCTCAAAGTGAGAGGGCTTGCATAAATGATGGAATAAAAGCAGTTCCATGGCATCTAACAGAAACAAGGTAATTCACAGTGGGCAATCCATTGCAATGTGTTTTACTGAAACTATATCACTAAAACTGCAGCTCAGTGATGTCCACAATCACATTACCAGTGCTTACAGCCTTCTCAAAGTTAATGTTAAAGAAATTAGTACCATGCAAGCCGGGTGGGGGAGTCAAATCCATACATCAGTCTCTTATATGGGTCTACATTAGAACATCGAAGTTTCAGAACTTCGAATGTTCTAATATCGACCCCTAATAAGCGAAAGATGAAAATAGCGAAGTTTCAGAAAACCGAATTCTTTCCTAGGGAAAAAAATTCAGTTGTCCATTCCTGTCGCTTCGCTATTTTCAGCACTGTTGTGGAAAGTTACGGGTTGGGTTCAGGTAAGTGTGCGATTGTGTGGACATGAGGGTTAGGGCGGGTTAGGGCACGGGTCAGGTAAGTGTGCGAATGTGTGGACGTTAGGGTGGGTTAGGTGAATTAGGGTTAGGGTGTGGGTGAGGTGTGTGTGCGATAGTGACGGACCTTAGGGTTTGGGTTAAGGTAAGTGGGTAGATAGTGGTGTATGTACAGTTTAGTGTAGGGTTAGATGTAAGATTTTAGGTGTATGTGTGTGGACTGCTGTTTGTCTGGTGTGTTTGTGTTGTGTGTATGTGTTTTGGAACAGCAAATTTTTTCCCTAGGAAAAAATTTGCTGTTCTGAATTTTCAATGTTATCAGTTTTCGCTTAATAGGGGTCGATATTAGAACATTCGAAGTTCTGAAACTTCGATCTTCTAATATTGACCCTCATATTATAAGCAATCTAGTTTCAGGAATTCGTTTTGTGCAGTGGGGTTCTCCAAAGCAGTGGTCATGACAGTGCAATGTGCCAGTATTTAACTGCACTGCATTCTTAAACCGGCAACATCCATACTGCTCTTGATTTAGTGATTGCATGGTACATGGTATCTATACAGACCTAAGAGAAATGTCTGACAAGTGTGAGTGGCAGTGGCTTCATGATTCAGCCATCTGAAACAGTGTAACAATGCGACTCTCTTTCCATCCAGTCTAATACACTAAGTCAGCTGTTGTACAACCTGCACTGGAGTCGTGGCAAAAAGTTACAACCATGATATGAATCCCCAAAGAAAACCATGCAGGCCCTATGTTAATTTAAATTTTTTTATTCTTTCTAACAATGTAAGTTATACATCTGAACAATTCCTGGATGGTTAAATCTGCACATTTCTTCTATGAAATCAAGAGAATTTAAAAGTGTGTGTGTGTGTGTGTGTGTGTGTGTGTGTGTGTGTGTGTGTGTGTGTGTGTGTGTGTGTGTGTGCGCGCGTGTGCACATGTGTGTCTATGTTTACTTCTCTACCTTAAATATCATTTCCTTCCCTACCTTGAATTCCTTTATCTGGACTGCCAAACACCATCATGTTTCCTGGTTGTGATAAAATTTCCAAGAACAATTTTTCTTTAGAACATTAAAAAAAGACTTATTTGCATTTCATTAATGAGGCAGTCTTAGTGGCCACTGCCAAGTGCCTTTTTTTCAAATAAGATTTGGGAAACATTTCTATTTATCATAAACAAGGGACTAGTGTGAACATTGGCTCTAGATAATGGTCACTGCTAATGTGACACCCTGACCCCATGTGCAAAAATGAAAAAAAAAAGAAAAGGTTAAAGATGGTCAGAGACTATAATACATAACTGAGGCACACAGTGCATCATAAGCCACTAAAATTACACTGCAGCCCCATTGCAGTTCTAACATTTCAGTGAATTTGCAATATATAAACAATGTAGTTTTTATAGACTCATAGGAGATTACTAGGCTAACAGCTTAAGAGCCCTTAAAAGCCTTGCCAGCATAACCTGATTTTACCCAACATGTGGGCCTTAGGGGCAAGAAGATGGCAAAGGTTTATGCATATGCCTCGAGTATTTTGCAGACTGACACTGTCCACAAGGGATATCGATGCTACCCCCAGGTGCAAATTTGCGATTTCCCATCCATTGATCCAAACTGCATTTGAAATGGACTAGAGAAGAGCTCTGTTTAACGTGAATAGGAAGCCTGTTCCAAAGAAGGGATGATCTCTTTGACACATATCTGTCTCTCCAGCATGTTTTGTTTAAGTCACTGACTAGGTTTAGATCCATAGATCAGGTAACCCTTGTGCTGTTTGACTTGTAGATGTGTAGCAGTTCCATCAGGGCTGGATCTGTGAGTGCCTTGTAGGTTATGCATAGGTCACCCCTTAATAGTTGGTAGGAGACAGAGTAAAGGGATAGGGCTTTTAGTCTATCCGCATACAACATGTTGTTAATGCCCTGTATTTTCTTTGTGAGGATCAACTGGGGTCCCTCCAGCTGTTTTACATGCCAAGTCAAATACATGCCAAATGGTGCACTGTACTCAATTACTGGTCTAATGAGGGGGAGTACAGTGGGACTACAACTTCCTTGGATTGGGATTCCATACCATTATTTATAAGTTGTGCCACACAGAATGACTTCCTCACCACTATGGACACATGGTAGTCAAAGTTCAGGCTACGATCTATCTGTGTACCAAAATCTCTCACCTCTTAGGGGGTTTCTATTAATGTTGTAATTTGCAGAGGTCTTTTGCTTTCCAAAGGATATGATAATGCAATGCTTCTCATTTAGTGTTAGGCCATGGCTCTTGCACCAATCATATGTCTGATTTAGATCACTGTGAAGGACATCTACATCATTGGAGGATTCAATGATTGCCCCCAGCTTCCAGTCATCGACAAACTTTTGGCATTCAGAGGCCTTCCACATTAGCCTTGACTTCAGAGAAGTATATTCCAAACAGGATCCCAGCACTGAGCCCTGTGGGCACACCATTAGTAACTGACCACATACTGGATCTGGATTCATCCATTTTAACCATGTGTCCCTGTCTGTGAGGCAAATGACTGCATCTGCTGACATAGGGATGTATGCCCAGTTTTTTGAGTTTATTTATAATACCAGAGTGTGGGATTGTGTCAAATGTCTTGGCCAGGTCAAAGTAGGCAGTAATACACTGTTTTCCCCTCATCCAAGGCCTTAGTGACTTTTTCAAACAAGTCCACCATATTTAGTAGGCATGACCTGCCCTTGACAAAGCCGAACTGGGTTGGTTCCAGTGTTTGGAGGTTTCCTATGTCATTGTTTATCAGGTTCATGATTATTCTTACCATGGCCTTACATACAAGACTAGTCAAACTTATGGGTCTGTAATTACCCAGGTCAATCAATGGTCCCACTTTGTGCAAAGGGATGACTGTTGCTGTCCTCCACTCTATCAGGACAAAACAAGTCCGAGGGCTAAAGTCTGAGACCCCAACAGGACTGACAGGTCCTGATTCAAGCTGTTTTAAGAGGCAACCTGATATATTACTGAGCCTCATTGAAGCCATGTTTTTAGCTTTAGAGAGTGTTGTGGCAACCTGTTCTTTAGTAACAATTTGCGGGGGAGTGGTGGAAGGTATTTCTTCAGGGAGAACTGGACATGAAGGGGAAGTGAAATTTGAGCTGAATTTATCAGCCAGCAGATCTGCTTTACCTTTTGGACTAATTCCGCACATTGTTGGGTGTTGCCCTTAAGACTGCGGACATAATTGAAAAATGCCTTATGATTATCCTTAGCTGCTTCAGAGTCTTGACTAGTTCCCTGATTCACCTGTTCAGACTAATGAGGGACTTTTTGTTCTGTTGTGAACCCCTCTAACTTCTCAACAGGATTTTCTTTCTTCTGTTGTACAACCTATTAATACCAGGGGTCCAACAGGGTGGCTTGTTTTTGTGGTTTGACCTGGACTTATTTTGGTCTAGTACTGCTGTTTCTATGCAGTTGTTTATATGGTCATACAGAGCTTTTGTATACACCTCTGCATAGGCTTCTGCATTTTCTGAGTTTGGGGGAGCTTGGAAACTATCCAAGCAAAACGACAAAGTACCACAGCACACAGCCTCAGGACAGGAATTTTATTATAATACAGAGTAAGCACTATAAATCGCTTATTGTAAACTAGTTAGGCCGTCACCTAATAGGAGGTAGTTTGCCTTAGAAAAGTTCTGAAAGCTTTTGGAGTTTGGGGGAGTCTAGTTTTACCTTTATTTTAAGGAAGACTGCTTTGTGATCTAATCACACCAGTGAAGAAAGCACACTGGGGGTACAGTGTTCATGCATATTTGTGAGTACCAGATTTAGGATACTTATACCCCTAGTGGGGGTGCAGACTAGCTGCTCCAGAGCATTTGTGTTTACAAAGTCAAGAAATATTTGGGCCTGCATGTTTGTGGCAATGTATGACTCCCAGTTAATGGAGGGGTAGTTAAAATCACCCATGAGAATGGTATTGGGCTGGATGGACAGTGATTCTAGTAACTTCAGATATGATGTATAGGTATCCTGGTTCATGGTGGGGGACCTGTAGCTAGCAAGAATATGATAATGAATTTTTCTCATGGTTAGTTGGACATGGAGTAGCTCAAGCACATCCAATTGTTTGACCAGCCTTGGGGTGAGCTTTATGTTTGTGTAGATAGATACATCTCTGCCTTTTACGCTTTCATGTTCAGTGGGTGAGCAGAACGAATGAAAGGCTTTATAGCTATGCACAGCCGGAGTGATTTCCATGATTTTGAACCATGTTTCTGTAACTGCACAGACGTCAGCATTCTCCAGGGTGAAGAATGCTTCTAGTGAGTGCAGTTTCTTGTTGAGACTCCTAGCACTGAGCAATAACAGCTTTAGCGTGTCCTGAGTAGCTTTTGCTATGTTGGAAGGTTTGTCTGTTTGGAAATGACTAGAAATGGCACTACAGGGTTGGATAATGTTTTTACTAATATATAAAAGCCTAGTGGTGACAGGTAAATTTATATTTTGCCCATACTATCACAGTTTTAGGTCCCTTTACTGAATATCATTTTTTTTACAAAACTTGTGAATAAGAAAATACAAACTCATTTTAACTTAGCAGTAAATAGAAAGAATGACATGCATTGTAACGGTTTCAGATTAAAAATGAATAATTCATTAATTAGACAAAATTTTGAACAAAATACAGACAATATCAAGCTCAAAACTGAAAAAAAAAAAGAATGTGAAAATACAGAAAATGCAGATATATTAGGCAGCTGCCTATAACACCATCAGTAAATAAATTAACTACAGCTTTCATTTCAAAAAACAAAAATAAACAAATTTTCATCCAAAGAACTAGAGAGCACTAAAAATGAAATGTTATGTAATAAAAGGCTAAAGTTTACCAAAGATCTAAAAATAACCCATTCATTTGAACAAGTAGTAAATCAGAAAAAAATGGCTTCACTAGTTTAATTGTCATGACCATCTTTACGAAGTAAGCTAGAAAACTGTACAAATAAATAAAAGTACGCAAAATGTGAAGCATTAAATAGTTAATGACCACAGAATGCTTAGTTAGACTGAATGATCAACTTGAATTTATTACACGGCAAACATTATTGCATTTATTTATATTTTTATTTATTGACATTTGATTACTGGGAAAGACTGACTGGTGAGGAGCCCACTTTCAGCAGAGGCAAGGGGAAAAAAGCTCCAAAGTTTTACAAAACATTTTAAGAATAATAATTTCACAGTCTTTAAAAATAATATAAAACAAATACAGTTTAAACAATTATACCAAATTAGAAATAATATGAACACACTGGCTAAGAACAGATTTCATGCATTCATGACTTAATATAGTTAAGAAATTTTAGCCAGTTTATGGAGAAATTAAAGGTAAATTAGTATAATACAAACAGGAACTGCAATAACAAAGTGATAGAAAAGGTTAATGGTATATTTAGAGAGAAAGTCAAGGGAGAACATTTGATAGAGGTAAGGAAGTGAGTGAAGAAGGGAGAGTAAGGAGATGTAAGGTATCAATAGATATTTGTTCACATTTAGAGATATCATTTATCCTGGTGCTGAGCATGAACAGAGACAGCTTTTGGTTAGGAAGTCTTTCAGAATGGTTTTGAAGGATGGGAGGGTAACTGACCTGATGGATAGAGATAAAGAGCTCCAACTCTTAGCAACATGGTACAAGTACAGACTACGCCCAGAAGATTTGATAGGTTTCTGGACATACAGGAGTTTTCAGTCAATATATCATAATGCTCGACTGGGAACTGTAGAATCTTATTTAATACTAGACAAGCAGATGGATTCTGGATAATTTTACAGGTGGTAAGTAGCTGTGCATATGTTAGTTGATGGTGTAACTCAACCAATTTAAGCTTTTTAGTGCTATACAGTGGTGGGTTCTGAAAGGGATATTTCCTGCAAATTTAGCAACTTTGTTACAACACTGTTCAAGTTGTGATCTTGCGCCATAATAAGTGTAGGGATGAGATAAGTACTGGCAAGTGTAGCTTTAGTTGCATCTGTAAGAAAGTTTTTGGATGCATATATAAAACATTCCTAGTTTCTGAGTAGTTTTTATTACGCAATTTTGTTTATTCAGGTCAAATTTAAGACTATCATCCCTAATAATTTGTTATGAGAAGTGACTGCAATAGTTGTATTGTCAAGAAAGATGACTTTAATTTTTTTTTTTTTTTAATGGGAGAGGGATTTGGGAGAAAAAGTAGTAGTTTGTGTTTTAGGGTTGAGAGTGAATTGTGAGCTACAAAGATATGTCTCATTGCTGTTAATGCTTCTTGAATAATTTTTTGGAAGTGTGCCACGTTGTCAGATGTGCAAATGAGTGCGAAGTCATCTGTGTACTCTATTAAGGAGCTCTGTTGTGGGAATGTGTGGAGGATGTTGGTGAAAATGTTAAACAGGAGAGGAGGGGACCAAGGATAAAGCCTTGTGGTACACTGGTGGTGACTGGGAGGTATGGAGAGAGGGTGGAGTGACATTTTACTGACTAATACCTATTGAACCAGAAAGGGCGAACTGGAAGAGAACTAATAAAAACATCTGAAGTAGAAGTTTGCTGTGAAAACTGTTAAAGGCTTTAGACAAGTTTAGAAATAAGGAGAAGACTAGCTTGCTGCTTGCTTTATTAATAGTATCTATAGAGATTAAAAGTGTGGTGTTAGTACTACGGGAAGGACAGAAGACATGTCGTGTCAGGGGCAGGAGTTCTTCCTGCAGGAGATAATTTAGCTATTTTTTAATACATTTTTAAGCATTTTGGAAAGGGGGGATAAGACTGCTGTAGGTATAAAGTTAGTAATATCTGTTGAATTTCCACCTTTGTGCAGAAGGATAATAAGTAACTTTTTCCTGGGGGGGGGGGGATTCCTGGAATGATCTACTTATAAGGATTGAGACAAGGTAGGCAATGCTATCAGTTGCTGCTTTAAGGTATTCACTTAGAAGGTTATCAGCTGAAGTAAAGCATGGTTTGAGTTTAAAAAGAAGTTATGTACTCACCATAACGTTCCATCTGAATAGTTGTACTTCATCGGATCCGAGCCAGCAAATATTACTAGCATCAGCTCCAAGCTCCAGACCCCTTACCCATAATACACCTTCACTGCCTTCCATTCCCAGATCGCGTTTGCTGAACTTATACTTAGAACCCGACCTGATAACATACTTGTGACATATACTGCAGCCCATAGGCTGAACATGGTCCAAAGTATGGAGGAAGGAGGGAGGGATGGTTGAAGACAAATGAAGTACAACTACTCAGATGGAACGTTATGGTGAGTACATAACTTCTTTATCTGAAGTAGTTTACTTCATTTGGTCTTCAACCTGTGGGACAGGGTCCCCAGCTACTAAACTCCTGGGAGGCCCTCATGGAAGGATAATTCTGGAGCACCAAGGAGCCAAAGGATGCTCTCCTTCTAGAAGTCAAATCTAGAAGTCAAATCCAATTTGTAATGAGAAATAAACATATGAGATGAGGACCAAGTAGCAGCGGAGCAAATGTCATCCAAAGACACTCTAGACCAAAAAGCTGCAGACGTAGCCATGGACCTAGTGAAATGAGCTTTAACCTGACCTGGAGGAGACATGCCTTTGTCCTTATAGACCTGCAGGATGCATGAAGAAATCCATCTGGCTATAGTGACCTTGGAAATACATTTGCCCAAAAAGGGTCTATAGAACAAAACAAACAATTGATCAGATTTATGAAGATTTTTTTGTCCTGTGTAAAGAGAATCATAACTGTCTATGAACATCCAACATGTGCAGCTTGTATTTCATCCTGTTGGTAAAATTGGGAAAGAACAAAGGCAAATTTATAGTCTGATTGATACTAACTGGTGTCGCCACCTTAAGAAGAAAAGATGGGTTGGTTCGAAAGGAAACTCTGTCTTTATGAAATATCATGTACGGAAATTTGATGGACAAGGCCTGTAATTCTGAAACCCTTCTAGCAGAGGTAATAGCGACCAGAAAAGCTGTTTTCCATGATAGAAATTTTAGATCTACAGTTGAGGCAGGCTCAAAAGGCGGAGTGACCAGAGCTTGGAGAACCACAGTAAGGTCCCACAAGGGGACAGGGGGCGTAGCAAAAAGGTGCCTTTGATAAAGGCTTTACACAGTCTAGAAGATGCCAAGGATGCAGAATTCTCACCCACATGAAAATGAGAAATGGCAGCCAATTGAACTTTGACAGTAGAAGAACTAGCTCCATGCAGGAAAATATCAGCTAGGAAATCAAGAATAGCAGAAATAGGAGCCGTGAAAGGGTCTAAACTCCTCTGAGAGGCCCAGAAAGAAAGATGTTTCCACTTGCTGCGATAACCCTTTCTGGTTGAAGACTTATGAGCAGCTACCAAAATAGACTTAACTGAGGAGGAAAGTCCAGGAGTCCTAGCAATCACGGGAACTGGAGCAGCCACGCTGTGTGCTTCAGGCTGTCCAGACTGGGATGAGGCACCCCTGATGGGTGTGAAATCAAATCCTGAATGGAATCTAGGATCCAAGGTGGAGCCAGAAGGTGAGACCAAAGGAAGGGAAACCATACCTGGCGAGGCTAGAATGGGGCAATGAGGATCACCTTGCTCCCCAGTCGACAAGCTTTCTGCACAAACCTTGGAATGAGAGGAACTGGCGAGTAAGCATACAGAAGACCGGCAGGCCAAGCATGAAATAGAGTCTCTGGGGGACTCTCCCGGCAGGGGGTTCAGAGTGAAAAACCTGCTGCACTTCACATTGGAAGGAGATGCGAAGAGATTGCAGCAAGGTTGACCCCACTCGCTGAAGATCTGCTCCGCTACTGACAGATTCAGAGACCACTCGTAAGGCATCAGAATGGTCCAACTTAGCCTGTCTGCTAGAATGTTGGTCCGTCCTGGAATGTGCATTGCGATGAGAAAGCGACCAGTGGAGATCACCCATTCCCACACTCTCATGGCCTCGCGACAAAGGGGGTAAGATCTGGTCCCTCCTTGTTTGCTGATATACCAGACTACTGACATGTTGTCGTCCCCAGAGGAAGAAAGGCATGAAGGGCCTGCAACGCTAGAAGGACCGCCCTCATCTCTACGACACTGATGTGCAAGCTGGTCTCTATGGGGGACCACAGGCCTTGGACTGTCCTGCCCGAACAATGCCCCCCCTACCCGAGTTAGGAGGCATCCGTGGTCACTGTGGTTTGGGCTGGGGCTGGAACAAAGGGTCGTCCCTCCAAAATGTCTAGAGTGCTCATCCACCATATGAGGGACGACCGACACACACTACTTAGGTGAACAAGCTAGGTTAGTGGTAATTCCAACAGGGACCAGTGAACAGCTAGAGTCCACTGAAGAGTACGCATGTGTAGCCGAGTAAACGGAAGAAGAGTTATGGTCGCCGCCAAATAGCCTAGAGCCCTCAACACAGATTCTGCCATCGGGAGGTGTGAATGGTAAATCAGGGAGACATACATCCTGAGGTTTTGAACTCTCTCTGAGGTTAGGAACACTTTGCACTGGAGTGTGTCTATCCTGGCACCAATGTAGTCTATTATAGGAACACTTTGCACTGGAGTGTGTCTATCCTGGCACCAATGTAGTCTATTACTTGTACAGGCTCTAGTAAAGATTTGGATGTGTTGATTGTGATACCCAAACTCACGGCAAATGTCAAAAAGTAATCCCTGGTTTAGGAAAGTAGATGCCTGGTGGGAGCAGTGAGGAGCCAATCATCCAGGTACGGATAGACCTGAATCCCCTGAAGCCTCAGGTGAGCTGCTACAACCACCATCACTTTGGTAAACACCTTGGAAGCTGTGGTGAGACCAAAGGGTAAGGCTCGAAATTGATAATGATTAGCCCCTAGCCAGAAGCAGAGGAACCTCCTGGAGCTTCTGTGCATTTTTATGTGATAGTAAGCATCCTGGAGATATAACGAGCACATCCAGTTGCTCTCTTGCAGGTACGGCATGATAGACTGTAGTGTGACCATCTGAAACTTCTCTTTGGCAATTGACAGGTTCAGGGTAGAAGTCCCCCGTTTTCTTTGGCACCAAAAAGAACCTGGAGTAGAAGCCCGATCAACACTGATTTGGGGGGACAGTTTTGATAGCTCGTTTTCCTAGCAGCTTGGAAATTTCCTGTGCTGCTGCCTCCCTTTGCGAGGGAGGGATGTCCGGGAGGTGTTAGAGAGATATGGGGCAACCAACAAAGGGGACAGAATATCCTCTGGATATGATTTGAAGCACTCAGCGGTCTGTTGATATGGACTACCATGACACTGGGTGCAAGGACAATTGTTCCCCGACTACCTCCAGAGTAGAACAGCCGGACAACCCCTCAGGGTTGCTGCTCGGGTCTGTCCGATAATGGCTCTCGAGACCCGAAATTTTGCGGAAACCTCTCGGCCTCTGGGCCGGCATCCATTCTGTCCCCCTCTGCCTCTAGGGGCAGAAGAGCCCTGAGTGTCCCGGGAATACTGAGACTTCTGGAACCACATCTTCTTTTGCCCTCTCTGGTTCTGGGAAAAAAAACTTTGAGGGTTAGAGAAATGGATCCCGAAGGCAGACAGCGTCTTCCCGTCCTTCTCACTCTGGACTAGTGTCTCCTTGATGGTATTACTGAAAAGTGCTGAGTCGTCATAAAGGCAAAGGATGCCTTAAAGGGTTTGGTAAATTGCCACAACCTGAGCCAAGCTTTATGCCTCATGGACACACCAGACTCAGCCGCCCTAGCCACTCCTTCCATAGCATGGGAGTGGAGTCACATGGATGCATCTGATACCACTTTCAGAGTGGCCATTTTCACGGAGAACGAAGCCTTGTCCTCCTGTGACATGGACTTGGGTGGAGACTCCTCCAGCTCCTTTACCAAGTCGCACTGGAGTCTAGTGACATGGGCCAAGTAATTCAGCGCCCTGATCGAAAAGGTAGCTGAAGCATACACCCGCTTCCCTAGTCGGTCCATCATCCGTGACTCTCGGTCAGGAGGGTGGAACGAGGAACTTTCCTGAGATAGTTCCCTCTTTGTGGTTGCTGCTACCACCATGGTGTCCACTGGGGAGCCCTTGTTCCAGGAAGGCCTGTCAATGGGGGGACTTTAAAACCTTATTGGGGTGCTTGGGGATCAGCTCCACGGTATCTGGTTCCTTCCATGCCCACAAAGTGATCAAATCCACTAAAGGATCCATGAGAGGGGACACCCAGGAAGTAGACAGGCCCGTGCCGAAAGCCTCCAGGAACACAGACTCATCAGAGGAGGGCTTGGGGGCAGACCAACCTCCCCGCTGGCGCAGGATTTCCATAATGTCTCCAAAGGAGACCTCCTAGGAAGGTGATCTTGGGGAGTCCTACCCATCATCTAAATCTGTGTCCTTGGTTAGGGACTCAGGGGAGTCCAAGTGCCTCCTCTTGCACGTATGCTTGCGAGTCACATCTCCAGTGGGGCTCTCAGGGGAGCACTCGCAAGCCATCTGTTCCTCCAGGGGAACTGTCTGGGACTCTTTGGGCACAGTCTGTGCCTCTGGTAAGACAATAAGGACCGTAGACAGAGCCGAGGGAGTCTGGGGGGAGTTCAAGGGGGTGGTCAGGGGTCTCGATCCAATGGAGAAGACCCTTTCTACCACATAGAACGCTGAAGGAGAGCAGACCTCCTGGGAAGCTAATAAGGTGGCCAGTCTCCCCGGGTCCAACGCGAGAATCTGAGTTGGACCCGTGAACTGAGCTCCAAGGGAGGGAACCCAGCCCAACAAGGTCAGAGCTGATGGAAAAGGTTCCATCCCTCGGATCCGACACCCAAGCTCCAGCTCCGAGAGTGGCTCGGTACGGAACTGGTCGGATCCGAGATGCTCCAGGCAGCTGTCAGCGTAGAGGAAACAAGGACCATCTGCGTTAACCCCCTGATCAAGTCCAACCTCGGATCCGAGAACTCCAAAGCTGAAGGTCAGATTGGGAAAGGAGAACTGGGCTGAAAAAAAGGAAGCAAGCCCTACCCTCCAGAGGGGGGGGGGTGCTGACAAACCCCCCATCTGGATCTGTGTATGGATAAAGCGCCTCATCATCTTATCCAAATCCATGTCCGATACGGAACGGATCGACCGTGATGAGGCCACGGACTCCGACCTGGCATGTTGGGGAACCGAGGCCCCGGAGACTGGACGTGCCTCCTCCGGCTCCGGGGAAAACCGTTCTGACTTGCTCGGGGAAGCGAGGTCCAGGGACCTCCTACTCTTTTCCTTCATCTTTGACTCTCTCTCCTGTTCTCTACCTCTCCTCTGGTCCAATACCACAGGCTTAGATGCAGGAGTTTGAGTCCCAGCCTGGTAGGGAGGGGAGGCCAGAGGAAGAGAAGCAGGAAAGGCAGTCACAGGAGCCACTGTGACTTAAGCCGAAGATGAGGAAGGATGATCAGTAGCAGGCAGAAGACCTTTGAGGGCCAACTTGGCCTTCCTATCTTTTAATGGTGGGGGGTCAAACCTCCCAACTTCTTAACGCAAAAAATCTTGACAAATCCTAAAATAACAGGGGAGGGGGAACAAAGGCCAAAATTAGTGACAGATTTAAAATATTGCTCTTATAAACTTAGAAATTTGCTAGAATAAAAGGATTTGTGTTAGCATGCATTTCCTAAAAAATATGAAACTCAAATATATGTCATTATGTAGTGTAATCTGTGCTGGGTTTAAGCCAAATTTCAGTTACAGAGAATATCAGGCTTATGTTGGGTAATCCAGGCACGTAGTTCTGCAATTTTATTATTATTGGGGTTGGGGGGATGACAGTTCTAGGGTTACAGTAGTGTGTGAAAAAAAACTGTCTTGATGTTCAGTGCCATAGGTGGGGCAAGGGTTTGTGTACATGTCTCTTCCTAAGAGGATTTTAGTATACTGTGGAATTACTGATCCTTGTTTTTTGACAGTATTTTACATTTAATTTTGTTTTGGTTTGAGATGAAATGGAGTTAATGAGACTATATCTGGAATAAAGGTGATTGGCTTAATTAAATAGGTTTGATGCAATGTATGGAGAGTGTAGCAAAAAAATAAGAAAAGGTGGCCAAGACAGAACTGGAGATATGTTGAGAGATATTAGAGTCATGGCAGGATGATAAATAGCTCATTAGCAGGAGAAAAGCAGAGGATAAGCTGAGTAGTAGCATGTTAAGTAAATGGATCTGTATGTTATAATTGTCAAGTAGTGGGGAAAAAGGGGTCAAGATGGAAAAAGAATTTGCAGGGTAGAAGGATATTTAGTGGTGGGAGGAGTCTGAAAGCTGATAGATGGTATGTAAGAAAGAAATATTTCCTACGTAGGAAGAGAGTTAGTTTGCCCTAGTATCTTTGCTGAAATGTAAGGAATAAGGGGGTTATAAAAGAACAGAGTGTGAACATGTAGGTAAGATACAAAATGCGGGTTTATTTGGGAAAAGTATAATATGGAGTGTAGAACAGAAAGGTACAGATAGGGAGATGTATCTCTATGAATGCATATTTATTTTATTTATTTTACATTTGTTAACCGAGATTGTCCACTGGACACAGGTCCATTTTCAGTGGAGGCCCGGGGAGAAAAGCTCCCGACACAACAACAACATGAAATACAACATAATAAAAAGTTTGCAAAGAAAATTAACATTCAAAAATGCTGTGAGTTCTAATCAGGTACTATGTACAGACATAACAGGGTACAGTTAGTTAAAACAGAGTAGTAATACTATAATACTAGATTCATTAGTCTAAAAATATAAACATCATTGTTGGAGAGACATGTGTAAAACATCAGCTTCATAGATAATATTAGTGTCTAAATCAGAAACATAAATACATTTTTATTATGTTGTATGTTTATAATTAATTTTATAACCTAGACCTAACCATAGGGTGAGAACAGTATGGTGGAGATCTAACACAGCACAAGCAGTTCAAAGCAGTGTGTGAGCGAGAAAGGTAGTTGGGAATGGTGCTAAAAGATTAAATGGAAGTTGGGAAAAATAAACAAGAGTGTTTCTATGACAGTAGTGAGGTTGTTTGGGAGGGTTAGTGAATAGGAGTCACAAGTGAAATGAGTATATAGTAAGAAGGGGAGAGTGGGAATTGGGGGTAGGATGATGGAGTGAAGCAAAGCTGAGCATAACGAGGGTTAGGGAATAGAAGTCAAAAGTGAACTTGTATGTAGGAAGTGGGAGGTGGGAATTGAGGCAGGGTAGGAGAGTGAAGTGAAGCCAGGCTTAACAGGCTTCCACCCTCATGTCAAATGATAACAGAGTAATCAGTTTACAGCCAGTATAAAGCAATTAATAGGCAGGTACAAAGTAGACCAAGTTATCTTTCATTTCCAGAATGCAGAAACCTGTTAGCCATGAAGACTAAGCAACTGCCACATACAGTGTAATCTACTGATTGAGAGAAGGGCAGTGGCCAACTTAGGAAGTGGTCCTTCAAGCGCAAGGACAATGGGGGAGGATGTTAGAAACTAATTTCTGGCACAGGCAGGCACACAAAAGACAGAACATTGATCTTATAAATGTACACAGAGCTATTTAACCTCTCTCCACTGAGGTAGGACAGAATTTGCAAAAAAAAATAGGAGTAAGGTCAAATAATTATATGAAAAAAACAGCAGAGAAGTGGTGTACTTGAGGGTAGCAGTGGCACAGAATTACTTACTTAAATATATCTAAAGTTATTTAGTTTTCATTGTTAAGAAAATGTTTTCAGATATGGAAAACATACGGCATTTAACTTAACCCAAGATGGTCAAATACTGATGCTTCCATACCTACTGACAAGACAAACAAAATACACAACCTTAGATTCTGAAGCATCACATTTACTTGTATTAAGAGTTGTGAAAAAATATTTCCAAAAACATAAGGCAATATAAAACAAATACAATAAAGCACCTGGATGAAAAGTGAAGATCAATAGATTATTTTTTGTAGCCATTAGGCATGGAAAATTCAAACTAAATAAATAGCTAGAATATGGCAACAAAAACAAATGGAAGTAGTTACTTTTTCCAATGGTCAGCTGTTTGATAGTGTATAAAACAGCAAAAGTACAGAGGGATAAAGCACTGAATATGCATTAAACAATCAGACCTCAATCAGTACCTCAAGAGGTTGGAAGCACCAGCCAGGAAGGATAGGAGTGAGTGATATACACTGGCTTACCTGTACTGGGGTGAGGGAGTTGGCAAGATCTACTGAACTGCTGACCCCATCAGCAAGTGGAGATACTGCAGAAGAATACAACCCATATGGCCATTTTGGTTGTGTGCTGCACTTATGAGTTGGGAGGCTAGGGTGCAGAGGCATGTTCTCTTCTAGACCACAGCCTAATGCAGCCACTGGCAACTGAAGGGTTAGGCTAAGGATTTTAGGGAGGGGGGAGGTCAAACTAGTCTCTTTCCTTGCTCTAGCCCTTGCTCCTGAAGGAAGCAAATGGACTAAAAGGACTTATAGACCAAAGAATGAATATATCATAAAATTCTCACTTTGATGGAGGAAAAAAAAAGCTCAGCTCTCTCATCTTCCTATAGAATGGGGCCTATTTTACATGAGCTAATTGGTAAGTTGTGGTGGCAAAAAAAGAAAAAGTTGTATATAAATTACCCCTCAGTACCCTAGCCACCACAGTTTTACAGCCCACTATTTAAAACAAACACTCATCCCTCTTTCTCAATAAAGATTACTTTCATTTTCTGTTAAAAAGAAATGTTGTATGATCAAGCTGAAAGTCTTATTACTTTGTAGTTAAAAACAGTAAGCAGATTACTTTTGTAATTAAAGATCACTTTCATTATTAGTACTGTTATTAAGACCGCATCCAAGACATTAATACAACATCACAAGTTTTTAACAGCTCAGCTGCTAATAGTGTTACATCACTGATCATTCTGGCAAATATGCCACTTCTCATAGTTTTTTTTTTATCAGAGGATGGGAAAAAGACATTCTATAAAACTGACAAGATTACTTGAAAAATGCAGTCTCTACAGTTTCAATAATTTTCATCACTGTTTCCATAAAATCCACATTTTTATTTTTGATATCATATGCATTTATGTTTAAAGTACAGAAGCTACATTTTTTTGCTATCTGGCAATTGGACAATCAGCTGCTGACAAGTGCCCCTCTGTGCAGTCTTAGGGTCCCCCTGTCTGGTTCACTCCTCGAGTCAGGTAATACACCAGACTGCTTACTGGCTAGCCTAAAACGTGAACTGTCACACACTATTCAACATTAACCTCAAAACAGACTTTGTGCAGAATGAATGGAGAAGAGCAACAGTCACTACCTACCTTGCACAAAGGTGGGGCTACATCGCAAGACCTTTTAGTCAGATCAGCATCAGCTTTACATCTATGGAATGGATCATAATGGAACTATTAAATAAAGGTACAAGTGGCGTACTGACATTTGGCCCAACCATTTCAGATTTGTCAAGGGCAGATTCTGCCTATTTAACTTGGTCATTGAGGCAATGGATGAGGGCAAATCAGTGCACACAGCCTATCTGGACCTTGCAAAGACATTCATATCACTCCACTCTCAGACATCATACTTAAAACACTACCAGCTAAATGTAACCCCTATTTCACTCACAGAATGGCAAATTGTCTCACAAATAGAATACAGGAGGTAAGGAAGGGTGGCTCTAACTCCTCCAAAAGATCTGTCACTAGTGGTGTGCCTCAAGGTAAGTCTTTGCACAACTTCTGTGGCATTCATGTCTCGGAGGTCAAAGCTAATGTTAAGAGATTTTGGCTGACCAAGTTTGCAGATGACTGCAAATCTGGTGCTATCATAAATTTCCTAGAGGACACCATGATCCTACAAGAACACGTCACAAAGAAACAGTTTGTGCCAAAACAATGGCCTGAAACTAAATGCCAAAAATGTATAATTGTATCCTTAAGCATGCATGACCACCTTTATAACTACCACAATGACAACATCCATCTCCAAGAAAACTGATCACATAGTTAAAGATCAAGATCTGGGAACTGGGAAGTAATTGTTCCTCTGTACATGGCCCTCATTAAGCCAGTCATCGAGTATAATGCCCCTTTCAGTATATACCTGTCCAAACATTTGTCACAGCTGGAATATCTACAACGCTTCCTCAATTACCAAAAAAAAAGCGCTTGAATCATAAAAACTATACAGACCACCTCAAAGTCTTGTTTCCCTTCATGGTATAACACAGGTTATTGGAAGGCGATCTCTGTCTCATTTATAGAGCCTCAATAGACCCTGTTCTGTCAGACCTATACACTCAGAAGTACTATGGTATCAAACTCCTGCTCAAAGGACCTCAATCTCTTGCAAGACTACCAAGGACATGCTAGAGGGTTAGGTAGGTATCACACAGAATACCACTTCTATGGAACATTCCACACAAAGCAGAGTACTTCACTCTCTTTATTGAAATGTAGCTTGGATGAATGGATGGGTACTCATAAAATTATACCAGGTTTGGCACCAATGCCATTCATGGACAGGGAAACATCCAAAATGTACTTGTGCAGCCTGTCTTTTGGAAATTCATTTTGCAAAACATAAGGGCTAATAATTACCCTTAATGATAAAATTCCTCCAAAGGACAATATTGATAAGCTTACTACCTTAAACATTAATCCCTGAATCACTTGATAAATTGCAAATTAGCTATCAAATTGAACACAATGACTGACATAGTTGGTGGTCTTTTCTTTTCTAGTAGATTAGTCATCAGTTGAGTACCTTGGGACTCTGTACTGAGTACCCGTGTCTTTGAAATCTACCCCTCTGGTTTGAAGGCAGCTGCACAAGGTATTTGGTTGACCAACTATGCAGATGACTGCAAAATGTGTGCCATTACTGACTTCCGTGCAGACTCTTAAATACTCCAACACGGACCTAAAGTCAGCACTTTATGCTTCAACCATGTCTTAAGATTTAATGCAAGATGGAGTATAGCTGCATTTAGAAAACAAGTCCATCACACTGGTTATCACATAAATGGAATCCTGATTAACGCCGACACTGTCATTAAAAATCTATACACAGTCATCGACAATGATCTTGATCAACTACCAGTCATAGCATGGAAATCTTTTTACAGCAGCATCGGTCTCTACTCCAAAACATCTCCTACACTGTATAAAACAAGCCTTCGCCATAATGGTCCCCACTCTCTAGCAATCCTTCCTTCCTCGCCTTAAACATCCAATTACTCCAAATTCAAGCTTGAACTTAAAACCCATCTCCAGAACTAAGACAAGTGTTCCTGCATCACAAATGAGCACACCACCTAACTCACTCCCAGCTTCTACTACTGCCTTGCCTACTCTCAAATACAGCAATACCAGGGGGAATTGTATGGCAGTAAGTACGCAAGTCAGATAAAAACAAAACATCAGTTTATTAAACCCAGTGTAAGTGCTTTTGCAGTGATACCACACTGCTTCATCAGACATCACGTTGCAACTGCTAAAGCATTCTTATACAAAATGAATAAAACCAATTGAATTTCATTAACCTATCAGAATAAGACAAGTTCCCTCCAAAAACAATTAACTAATTATATTCTGAATACAATTGGTGGGTCCTGATAGTAAACAATGCTGATATTTCACTTCAGCTTTTTAGACTTCAGTGCTGGTTTCAATGGGATGTGATCATTTAAGCCATAACCTCTATGAGCCCCTAGCCTCAATATCCACTGTAAGAGACCTTGTGAATAAAACAGAGAATTCTGAGCTACATATTTACATGTACAGAATGTAAACAATATTTTACAATGTTTGCCTTTTCACTTGTCTTGCTACAATACTTACTGATGCTACTACTTTTACTGCAAACTGTGAATGGATTTCCACCTGGGCTGTGCCTGTAATGAGCCAGTTCTGATCAGTGCACTACCTCAAACAAATAAAATGAAATAGATTAAACATAACATTTAATGACTACTGAGGCCACAATGGTGCAGGCATTTTTGTACAGCTGCTTCTGTTCCCATGAATAGGTTAATGCTGGCCTCACAACACTTTAGGAGTGGTGCAAAGTTCCAATGTAAGTGGTGCTGTTATACGCACTGGAATCAATACTTTGAGTCAAGACACCTCCACCCCACCTAAAGGGAACTATGCCTGCAGAAGACGAAAGTATCCGTCAATCATGATAAAAGGTCAATTATAATAATAATATCAGAGAGAAACAATATAAGAGTTTACAACAGTATATTCACTAAATGAAACAAATACATATCCTGAGTGAAATAAAGGGGGATGAAGGAGGTACCATTATAGTGCAGTGATCTCAACTTTGAAAATCTACTGATAGAATGAGCACATTCTCACTAATGTCTTATCTTAGCTGTGGGAAAGATCACTACAGCTGTATATCACAACAACTGGGTGGGGATGTCTATACTAAATAAAAGAATGGCAAAGGTGTTGCAAAAATTGACACACAGATAGGTTCATAGGTTCATACTAGGCTATCTGCCCTAGAGCATTTATAAGCCTAGCCAGAATGTGTTTGGCTTTTGCCACCCATTTTAAATTTATTTTGCTGTGCCCTTTTTCGAGGTTAGTATACTGTGCCTCTGTCTAACAGTGACACAGTAGTGATACCCGGGGTAAACCTACGATCTCCCATCCACTCATCAAGATTCCTCTTGAAGAGAGGAAATGAGGGACTCTGCCTAACCTGGACTGGGATTTTATTCCAGAGTGAAGGGAGCCTCTAGGTTATGAATCTGTCCCTCCAGCATGTCCTATTTATTTCAGTGCTGAGGTTCAAGTCTCGTAGCGTAGCTCGATGGGATTTGGATTTTCTGAGGTGCAGCATCTCCATTAATTCCGGGTTGGACATGGCTTTATATGTCAGGAACGGATCGCCTCTGAACAGGCGGTATGCCACTGAGAAGAGTTGGAGTTTCTTTAACCGGGCAGCATATGGCATCTGTTTAAGCCCTTTGATCCTCATGGTGAGGTACTTTTGGGGTCTCTCCAGTTGCTGCAGGTGTCTGGTAAGGTACAACCCAAAAAAGGCATTGTACTCAATTATGGGCCTGATGAGGGATGAGTAAAGAGGCACGATGACGTCCCCTGATCTAGATGGGAATCCCTTCATGATTAGGTGGGCTATATAAAATGTTTTTCTAACCACTTTGGCCACGTGGTTGTCAAATGAGAGATTGCTATCAACTTGGGTCCCCAGGTCCCTAATTACTTCTTCTGTACTTAATGGATTACCACCTATGTGGTAATTTGTGGGCACTTTGTTTTGCCAAAGGGATGACTATACACTTTTGGCGTTTAGCTTGAGGCCATGGCTCTGGCACCAGTTGTCTGTTTCTATGAGGCCCTTTTGGAGGATGCTTGTGTCAGCTGGAGAGTCGATTATGGCGCCCAGTTTGCAGTCATCTGCGAACTTGGTAAGCCACAGTCTTTCCGTGTTGGCCTGTACCTCCGAGAAATATATACCGAACAAGAGGTCCCAGGACTGAGCCTTGTGGGACACCACTTGTAACTGGTTTGGAGTCTGACATGGCTCCAGCAATTCTAACCATGTGGGTTCTGTCCTCGAGCCAGTTTGCAATCCATCTAGTGACATAGGGGTTTATATTTAAGCTGGTGAGCTTATCTATAATGCCCGAGTGGGGTATTGTATCAAAGGCTTTTGCGAGGTCCAGGTAGGCTGTGTGGACCACCTTCCCCTCGTCAATGGCCTTGGTGACTGTTTCAAAGAATTCAACCAGGTTTAAGAGGCAGGATCTGCCCTTAAAGCCGAACTGGGTAGGATCCAGTGTCTGTAGGTCTCCAATATCTTTATTTATGAGGTCCATGATGATCCTTTCCATAGCTTTGCAGACCAAGCTAGTCAGGCTTATGGGGCGATAGTTTCTAGGATCTGTTGAGGCACCACCCTTATGGAGAGGGACCACTGTTGCTGTACCCCACTCTTTGGGCACATATCCTGTAGTAAGGCTGAGATTGAACAGTAGTTTTATGTTTCGGTTTAGCTCTTCTTGGAGTTCATGTAGGAAGCAGCCCGGGACACCGTCTGGTCCCATTGATGCTGTGTTTTTTGCTTTGGAGAGGGCGGCTCTTACCTGAGCATCTGAGATGTCAGGGGCAGCACTCTGCTGGGATAGATATTTGCCCTTTGGTGGGGGGGGTTTGCGCTGAACCTGTCAGCTAGGATGCTGGCAATGTCTGTGGGTTCGGTGTATATTTTGTCATTTTGGACTAATTCTGAGCATATCTGGGAATTACCACCCAGGTTCCTAACATAACTAAAGAAAGCCTTGTGATTATCCTTAGTGCCCTGTGCAATTTTTCTCTCGAAGCTGGCCTTAGACAATTTTATGAGTGCCCGTAGTTTTTTGCTAATACTGATCAGTGATGCCTTCCCTTTTTGGGATTTTGCTCTATCATTTAGTAGCTTCCTCCTTCTATTGTATAGTTTTTGTTTATGGCTGGGGTCCATCAGACAGGACATCTGCCTTTGGAGGATTGGGTCTTGGTTTTATTTGGGATCGCAAGAGCCATGCAATCCTGAAGGTGTTCATAGAATGCGTTTATAAAGGATTCTGTGGTCTGGGCTGTATTTTCCACAGGCCCGGGGGCTTTGAAGGATTCCACCTCGGTTTTGAGGAGTGTGAAATTTGCTTTAGAGAAGTTTTTCACTGTGGTTTTCTGGGCAGGGGGTGGGGTCGGGATGTGAATATCCAGTGAGATTAGTTTATGGTCTGATCTTACCAGTGAGGGATACACTTCTGGTCTGGAGCATAGAGTCCCCATGTTGGTGATGATCAGGTCCAGTATGATTTCCCCTCTTGTGGGAGTGATAACAAGTTGTTACATAGCATTTGAGTTTATAAATTCTAGGAACCTTTGGGCTAGGGTGTTGGAGCAATGTGGTTTTGTGGAGGGGAGGCAAGCATTTGACAAAATTAAACAATGATAATCCAGAGGTGAAGCACAATGGAAGAAAATACTGCTGTTATTGGTGGGTCATGATCCAGAGAAAACATTCAGCTGAGTAATATGGGATTTGCATTCACGGATACAATAACACAATTAAATTAGGAGGATATATTATGTAGAATCATACTGCGGTGGTGGTGCTGCGGTAGCGTTGTCGCCTCACAGTAAGACATTGTCCTGTTCGATTCTCAGCTAAAGCGTCTTCTGTGTGGAGACATGCATGAATGGGCGTACCTTCGTTAAAGGTTGTGTGTCAGGGCTGGCAACTCGGCACGTAAAAATCTAATGCCAATCATTAGCAGACCGGAGTTCCACTGTGGCGACCCCTAACCGGGAAAAGACGCAACAACAACAACATTATGTAGAATCAGAGGTAAGAATTAAAGTGGAAGGCATCCTATCTGATAAGTTGTGTCTGACCAGAGGAACCAGGCAGGAGTATCCCCATTTATCTTTTTTATATTTAGAGCCACTGGCAAAGAAAATAAGGGACTCAGAAATGCAAGGATATAATTGGTCTAGTCATGAAGAAAAGTTAACTTCATTTGCAGATGATATTTTGCATCTGATAAATCCAGAGGAGGACATCTCAGTGTTGTAGAATATTTGGAGACCATTTCAACTCTTTTCAGCATACAAAATTAATGAAGATAAAACAAAGACTATAACTGTGAATTATGTACCTACACGTGAATTGGCTCAGCAATACCCCTATTTATGGGGATATGACAAGATGAAGTATTTAGCAGTATGGATTAAAAAGGCATCCTTTGGAAGATAAGGATATGTGAGAAAAGACTTCTCAAAAGATAATTCAAAAGTTGAGAAACTGGAAGCTCTTGTTTATGGATATGGATAGTAAGATACAAGCACTTGAAATGTTTTTAGTCCCATCAGTTTTATATACAGGTTAGGCATAGCATTATCAATCAGAGAAGTTATGGAAAACAATTAATATTAAAGAAGCTGAAGGAATTTATCTGGGAAGGGAAGAGGACAAGAGTTAAGTTAGACAACTTGATTCTTCCAAAAGAACAAGATGATTTAGGATTACCTAATCTGAAGGGATATTTTAGAGCTAAACAGTTAAGGCTCATATACAGAAGCTCAGAAGGTTATAATTCAAAATCGAAAGGGATAATGATGAAAAATTAACGGGGGAGGAAGTTCAAGAAAGAGAGAGAGAGAGTGGGATTTTGAATGCAGATCCTCAAGGAGAAAAACAACCAGCATATGTAATACCATATTCCTAAAGTAGCAGAAAGTATTTTAAGAACTAAGCCAACAAGAGAATGGAGAAAGGAGATTTTGCCAACAGGGATGACTGCAAGTAGGGGTACAGAAAATAAGCAAGAAAGGGTTGGAATTTACTGAAGAAAACTGGCAAAGGATCAAGGTATTGGGAGCAAATAGGGAAAAGGTAATGGAGAAGGATAAGGCCAAGATGATGTTTGGACTGCAGGCTAGAGTGTGCCTTCCCAACTAGGGACTGATATCAAAGTATACGCAAAGAGAAAGGAGTAGGGGAATCTTTTTTTTTCTCCAGTAAGCATCTTTATTAAGTTACCATGTATGACACAGGCAATCTTACATCTACATAAATGAAAAACAAACACTGACCACTTTAGTTGCAAATATTACAGACACCATTGAAGCAACTGTAGTTGCAAACATTATACATCACCCGTAGTCTATCCAATCATTGTCAGTTAAGCATTATATAGGTCATTCAAATCCTGCATATATTGTTCCCAGAATTCCTGTTTTTTTCCTATGTAGTTTGCACCTTCCCTTTTTTAAAGGTCCCAATTATTTATTTATTTATTGTATTTGTTTACTGGGAAAGTCCACTGGGCCATAACAGTGCCCATTTTCAGTGGAGGCCCAGGGAGAAAATCTCCACAATGGTACATACATACAGATTGATAAAGCACAAGTAGTAGTACAAATGTTCAACAGAGATACATACATACAGTTTTATACATCATAAGTAACAGTACAATATATACAATGAGATGAAAATACTAACTACAAAATAACAATTATATCAGATTGAACTAAAGAAGTTCAGGTAAGGTTCAGGTAACAATGTAATATATACAGTATGATAGACTAAAACACATATAACAATAACAACTGATTAAACTACCTAGGAATTTAGGTAAGCAAAGAAGAGGGAAAATATAAGAGTAAATCTAGCTAATAGCAGTATAGAGTGATTGATGATACAAGAAGAGGCACAGAAGCTGTGCAAAAAAATAAATTGATAAAGTATTTATAACAGATGAAGGAGGGTTAACTATTGAGGAGATATAGAAGATGGTAAAGGAGGTGAAAAAAAAGAGGAAGAAAGCAGAGTAGTGTGAAGAACAGCGGAAGGTGAAAAATCAGGTAATGGATTGAGAGGTGTTAGCACAAGGACATAACCAGTGGGAGGAGAGGTAGTGTCTCAAAGTTTTTTTGAAGATAAGAGTATTGCTAGTAGATCTAAGTGGGGGTGGGAGAGAGTTCCATAGCTTAGCAGTGGAAAAGGAGTTGAGGCAATGTCCAGCGGTAAGGTTGGGTTTCTCTACCTGTAGAAGCATTTAATTTTCAGACCAGAAGGGTCTATTGGGGTCGTATAAATTGAGAAGACTGGAAAGGGCTGGGCAGGTGGATGGGTCATGTATTATTTTATAGGCAGCAGTTAGTTGTATATAAGTGAGATGATGAGGTAGTTCTAACCAGTTCAGTTGCCGAAGCTGTTTTTACTGCATTTAACTTAATATTGCACTTGGAATCCTTGTTTGTTACTATTTGACTGTATTTGTAGCAAATTCTTCTGTGTAAGCTGTAGTAGCTGATTCATAGCATTTATAAGTGTTTGCTGTACCTGTTTCTGCCTGTTTTGTGAAAAAAAAAAGAAAAAAAAGAAAAAATATCTCTTGTTTTCCTGCTTTACTAGTTTAGTCCAGTTTCAGAGTTGCTGATTCCTGGGCTTTGGTTGTAGTTCCTGTGTACTGTTTCCTTGCCTTATTTGGGGAAGGAAGCTACCTTGCTTTCCTGCTTTACTAGTTTAGTCCAGTTTCAGAGTTGCTGATTCCTGGGCTTTGGTTGTAGTTCCTGTGTACTGTTTCCTTGCCTTATTTGGGGGAAGGGAAGCTACCTTGCTTACCAGTGGGAGTGGGAAGCATTGAGCTGCCTTTTGTCCAGTTTTGTGAGGTTTCAGCCAGTAACTAGTAGTTTATTGGTCGTTTTGGGCCAGTTTCTAGCTTTTTCCAGCCCCTGGAATAAAAGCTAAGCGCATTAGCCTTGATTTAAACGGAGCTGCCACTGTTGCACACTAGGGCAGTGCCGGTTAAGCAAGTTTAAACTATTGGCTACCTAAAGTCCACTCTTCAAATTTTCCCTTAAAACTACCTTCCTCGAACTATACTACTGATCAAATCAGCGTATCCTATAACTAAAAAGATCAACTCTACTTGACTCCAAGTAGACTATTCTCTATCTATTAAACCTAGCACTTGCTCCTACAGTACTTATTACCTTGATAGCACTCTTGTCATAGATAGTACCCCAAAAGGCAACCCCCATTTCTCGGTCACCCGTCCCCGGAATCTTTTTTAAAGTTTTAGCCTACCCTTCTAGCATGTCGAGGGATCAGTTGCTAGTGTCCTCTCCTGCTCAGCTGGTGAACCTGGGAATATTGAGGCAATGTTTCAACTGCCTCATGTACACAGACAACCCTTTCCTCCTCCCACAAAACACAAATACTTGCGAGATGCAACTATCTGGCCAAACTGGAGGCTGAGCTCTCTCAACATAGGACTGGCAAGACCAGTCAGGAGGAGAAGGTTACCACACACACTATAGACCCAGTCTCACATAGTACCATTACAACCTCAAATCATACACATAAACACACAAAGACATACTCGGAGGCTCTGATCAAAAATCTACCAAAACAGCAGAGGCCACCAAAGCAGACACCCAAACAACCACCACCTCAGAACACAACACCCGCCACACATAGACCTCACAGTCAGAGTGTCAAACAGTCACAGCCCTTAAGGCCAAACACAATGCCAGACACACTAGTCATTGGTGACTCCATAGTCAGACACACTGATGTCCCGCTCACCAGACTGAGTAAGGAGAAGGTCACAGTAAGCTGCCTGTCGGCTAGAATCGCCACATAGCAAGCACTCAGGTCTCTCAACAGCAGGTACAAATATGACTCAGTCATTGTCCACGCTGGTGTAAACGACCTGAGACGCACTCTCCTTGGACTACATGAAAGAGACATTGAGGAGCTCTCTGATTATGTAGCCCAGGCAGGTATGACCCTGACCTTGAGCAGTATCCTACCTTCACCAAGAATGATGCCACAATACAGAGATAAGATGATCAGCTTTAACAATTGGCTTAAACACTGGTGTCATTCAAAGGGGATCCAGTATCTGTCTGCCTGCTTGGGATGACATGGTGGTTCAGCCACGCTGCCTCACAAGGGGCGGCTTGCACGTGTCACCCCTGGGATGCCGGATACTGGCAAAGGCTCACCCCCCATAGTGCCTTTTTTCAGGCAAGGCTCAAATTCTAAACCTACCACCCTAGAACACAAAAAGGAAAAACTAAGGGTAATGCTGCTCAATGCCAGAAGTCTAAATCTCAAAATGCACGACTCGAGGCCCTTCTCAGTATGGAGAACATCGATGTCTGTGCTGTGACAGAAACCTGGTTCAAGGCTCCTGAGAGCACCCCAGCTATCAGGTTTTACCTCATATCATGCGTTCCGGCCCCAAAATCCGGACAATACTAAGAAAGGAGGGGTATCCATATTCATCAAGGACACCCACACCTCAAGACTGGTGGCAACGCACGATGCATCGGAGACCATCCAGGTGCAATTAACCATAGGCAAGACTGCTCTGCAAATTGTAGCATGTTACAGGCCACCCTCACAAACTCAGGAAACTCACATGGCCTTCCTGAAAACACTAGAGGGATAAATGTATCACCAAACACCATCATACTAGGTGACTTCAATTACCCTAATATAGACTGGGAACACTACTCAAGCCCAAACACCCTAGCCCAAAAGTTCCTGGAATTCATAAACTCAAATGCCATGGAACAACTAGTCACCATCCCACAAGAGGAGATAACATACTTGATCTCATCATCACGAACATGGGAGCACAATGTTCAACACCGGAAGTATACCCCTCACTGGTGAGATCAGATCACAAACTAATCTCGCTGGAGGTCCTCATCCCACCCCCACCTGAAATAAAAAGACCACAGTAAAGAACTTCTCAAAAGCCGACTTCACACTTCTAAAGACTAGTGTGGTCTCCTTCAGGCCCCGAGCGGTGGAAAACAATACTCAAGCCGCTGAATCACTTACAAACGCCTTCTACCAGCACCTGCAGGACTGCATGGATAAGGCAATCCCAAGCAAAACAAAGACTCTTTGTACCAAAGGCAAAGCGTCCAGTCTGGTGGACCCCAGCCATAAACAAACTCTACAACAAAAGGAGGAAGCTACTACAAGATAGAGCAAAATCCTTAAAAGGTAAGACACCCTTGATCACTATAAGTAAAAACTAAGAGCTCTCATAAAATCATCCAAAGCAAATTTCGAGAGAAAAATAGCTAAAGACTCAAAGACAATCATAAGGCCTTCTTTAGCTATGTTAGAAACCTAGGAGGAAACTCCCAGATATGCTCAGAACTAGTTCAAAATGATGTGAAGATTACTGATCCTACAGACATTGCCAACATACTGGCTGACAGGTTCAGTGCAAACTTCCCTCCCCAAAAGGAGAGATATCTATACCAAATGAGTGCAGCCCCCAAACATCTCCAGCCCAAGTGAGAACTGCTCTCTCCAAAGCAAAAACACAGCATCCATGGGACCCGATGGTGTCCCGGCTGTGTGCTCCACGAACTCAATGAGGAATTAAACCCACAGCTAGGACAGCTGTTTAATCAAAGTCTTACCTCTGGATATTACCCAGGAGTGGCGCACTGCAACTGTGGTCCCACTTCACAAAGGCGGTGCCTCCACAGACCCTGGAAATTACCGGCCCATTAGCTTGACAAGCCTTATCTGCAAAGCCATGGAGAGGATCATAATGGACCTCATAAATAAAGACATATGGAATTTGCAGACTTTGGATCCAACCCAGTTTGGCTTTGTCAAAGGCAGATCATGCCTTTTAAACTTGGTTGACTTTTTCGAAACAGTCACCAAAGCCATTGATGAGGGAAAGGCAGTCCATACAGCCTACCTCGATCTGGCTAAGGCCTTCGATACAATACCCCACTCGGGTATCATTGAAAAACTCATCAGCTTAAATGTTAACCCATACATCACAAGATGGGTTGCAAACTGGCTGAGTGACAGAACCCACAGGGTCAGAGTTGCTGGCGCCATGTCAGACTCAAAGCCTGTCACAAGTGGTGTCCCACAGGGCTCAGTCCTGGGCCCACTCTTGTTTGGCATCTACTTTTCAGTACAAGCAAACACAGGAGGGTTATGGCTGACAAAGTTTGCAGATGACTGCAAACTGAAGCCATAGTAGAAAACACATCTGACACAGATATCCTTCAGAAGGGTCTCACAGAAGCGGATAACTGGAGAAAGAGACATGGCCTAAAGTTAAATGCCAAAAAATGCATAGTCATACACTTCGGGAAAAACAAGGTTACCCCTAGCTACCAAATAGGTGGCAATCCACTGAGCACAGAAGAAGTTATCAGGGACCTGGGGACCCAGGTCGATAGTAGTCTGTCATTCGACACCCATGTAGCTAAAGTAGTTAGGAAGTCCTTCTACATTGCCCACCTTATCATGAAGGGATTCTCATCTAGATCAAGGGAGGTCATAGTCTCCCTTTACTCATCACTCATCAGACCAATGATTGAGTACAATGCCCCATTGAATGTATCTGACCCGACACTTGCAGCAGCTGGAGAGGCCACAAAGTTCCTCACCAAAAGGATAAAGGGTCTCAAAATCTGTCCTATGCTGCCCGACTGAAAGAACTCCAGCTCTATTCAGTAAACACCGCTTGCTCAGAGGTGACCTTTGCCTAACATACAAGGCCATGTCAAACCCAGATTTGATGAATATGCTTCACCTCAAAAATCTAGATCCATCAGAGCCACAAGGGCGGAGACTTAAACCTCACGGCTATTAATAGGACGTGCTGGAGAGATAGATTCATCACCCAAAGACTCCCTATGCTGTGGAACAAAATCCCGGTACATGTGAGGCAGAGCACCTCGCTGGCCTTGTTCAAGAGAAATCTTGACCAATGGATGGGAGATCGCAGATATACCCCAGGAATTACCTCAGTGTCACTGCTCGACAGAGGCACAGCAAAATAATGGGTATAGTTCCCCATACTAAAGGGGTGGCGTAAGCCACAAAACAATGGGCTAGGCTTATAAATGCCCTCGGGCAGATAGCCTAGTATGAACCTATGAACCTATGAAATAGGTGTTGTTCATTTGTGACAAACCGTGCAATTTTATTATAGCAAGCTTGAAGTTTGGATTTTAGATTGGCCTGAAGGTTTGTAAAGAGAAGAGCATCATATAGCAGAAAGGAGAGAAGGAAGGAGGTGGAGAGGGTTAGTTTCAAACAGTAGTTGAGGTAAGTTTTGTGGTGATATAGAATACAGTTTCTGGTGTGCTTTTTTAAACACAATTACAGTTGTTTCACCTCTGTTACTATATTCGCTACATCTGATAACGTTGGTCTAGTCTGATTTCCACTTTCTAGTAATTGCTTTTTTGGCAGCCACCATAATTAGACTCAGCAAGGCTTTACTATGTCTAGCAATTATGATTCTGTATCATAGCTCAAAAAATCATCTCCCCAGTCAATCCAATCTGCTCACCCAGCATCTCCGACACAGCGGTCTGCAGGGAATCGCTAAAGTCTGCCAGCTCACTACTCTCCCAAACAATATATTCCCAGCCACTTCCTTCCTGCCAGTCACACCTCCAACATTTGCTATCCACCTGAGGAAAAATTCTTTGGAGTCTACTTGGGGTATACAACTACCTATGTAAATACTTCCTGGCAAAGATACTAAATCTTCCAAACTTTGTTGCACATTTGGGAGATACACATATATCCCTGCATGGTCTCTGTGAATTGCTTATCCGATCTCTCTTCCCAGTCCTTTCTAGGCTCTTCGGATTGATTCTTATAGTTATAATGCAATATTTTATATGCTCTACTAATTATTCCTTTAACGGCAGCTTCTGTTCCAGATGCTATTAAAAACTCTACCAGTGCTGGTCTTTCATTTAAGGGCCCCCTTTTTCTTTCTCTTTGCCTATACACTGATATCAATCCTTGACAGGGAAGGCAATCTCTAACCTGCAGTCCAAATAAATTATTGGCCTCTTCCCATTCTATTACCTTTCCCTTTCTAGTTATTTACTCCCAATACCTTGGTTCCTTAGCCAATTTTGTCCAATAAATTCCACTCCCTCTTGTCTATTATCTGTATCCCTAACCACAGTCATCCCTACATGCAGAATCTCTCTTCTCCATTCTCATGCTGGTTTAGTCCTTAGAATACTCCCTGCTATTTTATAAATATAATACTCTGCATGATTTTTGTTCTCCTTAAGAGTCTGAATCCAAAATCCCAATCTCTCCTTATTTTTTGAGCTTCCCATCTATACCATCATCATTCTTTTCCACTTTGAATTATAGTTCTCTGCTTGTGTTATGTATAAAAGTCTTAATTGTGTTGCTCTAAAATACCCCCTCAAATTGGGTAATCCTAGTCTGCCTTGTTCTATTGGAAGAATCAGCTTATCCCACTTGACCCTTGCTGTCTTCCCTTCCCAGATACAATCTTTCAACTCTTTTTTAATTGTTATCCACAGCTTCTCCTCTGGTTGATAAAAATATGCCTGACCTATGCATAAGACTATGGAGACTAAAAACATTTTAATTGCTTGCATCTTAGTATCCATAACCATATCCATATAACAAAGCTTCCAGTTTCTCAATTTTTGTATTACCTTCCATTTAGTCTCTTCCCGCATATCCTTACCTGCCAGGAGTATGGGAATTTTAAGTAAAAGACATTCTCTGCAGGAGTTTTTAGTTAAATCTAGGAAAGAAGCTGCTGTTAAAAATGGATAATTAGTAGAGCCTATAGGATACTGCATGATAACTATAAGAATCAGGTTATAAAAGATTTGGAAAAGATATATATAGCTCCCAAGTACACAACAAAATCCAGAAGGTTTAAACATTTGCTTGCAAGTGTTTGCATAGGTATTTTTACACCCCAAGCAGACTTCAACAAATCTTTCCTCAAGTCGATAACAAATGTCAGAGGTGAGACGTGGAAGAAAGGGGTATCTGGAAAAGTACAGTTTTGTTCCTACCATACATGTAGACGTCCGAGAGGTATGCATCTGCAGTCCTAACAAATGGGTTGTCCTGTCATCAGGCAGCCCTTCGGTTGGCCGTATTCCAAAGTCTGGGTCTGGCCTCGGCTGATGTCGCACTTCACCCGACGTCATAGCTGCAGTTCTTCGGGTATAAAGGTATCAGCCGACGCCATTTTCCTCAGTGTTTCTTGCCCCAGATGCCAGGTGCCCTCTAGGAGGGCTAAATTTGGATAAATGTAAAAGTTTCCAAATAAGAGAGAGCAAACAAAAAAAAACATGTATATACATATATACAAACAAATACACCATAATAGATTCCCCCAGCTAGCTAGAAGATGGGCAAATACCCTAGGAGTACCACAGAGGGGAAGGAGGGAGGGTAATCCTGACTGCAGATGCATACCTCTCGGACATCTACATTTATGGTAGGTACAAAACTGTACTATGTCCTTCAAGGATGCATCTGCAGTCCCAACAAATGGGTAGAATACCATAGCCAAACTGGGGGAGGAGGAATAATAAGATTATGGTGTAGCTAAGATCCCTTGCAAAACAGCAGTGGCAAAACCTGCTCGGGATCTGGAGTATAAGGGTAGATTATAATGCTTGGCAAATGTATGCACGGAGCTCCAAGTAGCAGCCTCTAAAATGTCTTTGGTAGCCACTCCTCGTAAAAAAGCTGTAGTAGTGGCTGTAGCCCTTGTGGAGTGAGGCCTGATGTTTTCTGGAGTTGTCTTTCCATGGTAAGAGTAACAAAATCTAATGCAATTTCCTATCCACTTAGAGATTGTCTGTTTTGAAATTGCTTTTCCTTCCATTCCTGTTGCATATGCTACCAGTAGCTGGTCAGTTTTCTATTGCTCTTGGTCCTGTCCAGGTAGTAGCGCAATTGCCTATGTACATCCAAGGTATGTAATAGTCTTTCTCCCCTGTTCTGTGGGTTGGGGAAGAATGTAGGCAGGTGGATAGCTTGGTTTAAAGATACCCTGGAGACCACCTTTGGCATAAAAGTAGGATTAGTTCTCATGGACACTCTATCTTGATGGAAGATAAGGAAGGGCTGTACTGCCATTAATGCCTGTAGTTCAGAAACCCTTCTTGCTGAAGTGATTGCAAGCAGGAAAGCAGTTTTCCATGATAAGTACTGTAATTCTGCTGTTGCTGCTGGCTCGAAGGAGGGAGTGTCAACTTTTCTAGCACAAAGTTCAAGTCCCATGCGGCAATGGTGGCTTCCTTGGTGGTTTTACATTTTAATTCCTCTCAGAAACTGCCTGAGTAGAGGATGTGAGAAGACTGGAGGGTCCATGTTGTATTCTGCTGAAATAGCTGATGCATGAATCTTAATGGAAGAATAGGACAGGCCATTGTGGAAAAGCTCTGCCAAGTATTCCAGGATGTTAGCTATGTTTACCAGTGACACATTTTCTCCTTTTGCTGCACTCCAAATGAGATATCTTTTCCATTTTGCTGAGTAAGTTTTCCTTGTTGAGGGTCTGCGAGCCTCCAAGATAATGTCTTTAACCCTTTGAGATAAATCTGGGTTATTTTGTCTTATGCAATGTTCCAGGCAGCCAGCTGCAGTGTATTTAGGTTTGGATGCAGGGTTTTGAAGTTGTTCTGTGTTAACAGTAAGGGAACTAGGGGCAGAGGCCATATTTGTTCCCGAGACATGCTCCTCAGTAATGGGTACCAATGCTGCCTCGGCCAGTCTGGAGCTATCAGGATGATCCTTGGACGGTCTTCTTTGATCTTCAATAGCACCTTGTGCATCAAAGGAAGAGGTGGGAATGCATATGCTGTCAGGTTTTTCCAACTGAAAGATATGGAGTCCACCTTCCAAGCAAGTGGGTGGTATGCCCTCGTGCAGAATTTTTTCAATTGGTGGTTGTGAGGGGATGAGAATAAGTCTATTTCTGGTGGTCCCCATTTCCCTGTAATGGATTTGAAGATGTCTGGATGCAGCATCCATTCGTGGGCATCCGTGGTAGTTCTGCTTAGGATGTCTGCTAGTATATTTTCTTTTCCTGGTACAAATATTGCTTGTAACTGAATGTTGAAGCTCAGGGCCATATTCCAGAGGTCCATTGCCATCCGGCATAGAGGATATGAATGTGTGCCTCCCTGTTTGTTGATGTACCACATAACTGTGGTGTTGTCCGTCCTTATCAGCAATTGACCCTGTCGAAGAAATGGTCTGAATGTCTGAATTGCCAGTTTTACTGCCAGCATCTCCTTTTGATTTATGTGTAGGTTCAGCTGGTCTTGAGTCCATAAGCCTTGTATGCACTTGTCCAGCATGTGCGCCCCCCCAACCGAGGTCTGAGGCGTCCGTTGTGATAGTCTGGCTTGGTTGAGTGCTGTGGAAGGGCAGCCCTTTGTTCGATTGACAGGCCTGAGCCCACCATTGGAATTCTTGCTTCAGGCATGGAATTATTGGAATTTGGGTTTCTAGGCTGTGCTTGTGCTGAGACCATAAATTCCTTAGGTACCATTGCAACTTCCTCATATGTAGTCTGGCATGTGGAATCAATATTATGCAGGATGACATGTAACCCAGGGCTTGCAGGACTTTTCTTGCTGTTAGCTGGTTCTGCTTTGCTAATGCCATGAAATAGAGAGGAAGGTGCTTCTGTTTTTCTGCTGTGAGGGATGCCATTTGATTTGATGTGTCCAGCTCTGCACTCAAGAAAGTTATCCTTTGGGATGGTATCAGCCTTGACTTTTTTATATTGACTGTGTATCCCAGGGCTTGCAGCAGATGAGTGACCTTTTTCAAATCTTTTGCTAATTTGTTTTTGTTGTCCGCTTGTAACAGGCAGTCGTCCAGGTAAGGGTAAATTTGAATTCCCTGAAGCCTGCAATGAGCAATTACTGATGCCAGGCATTTCGTGAATACTCTGGGCGCAGTAGATAAGCCAAAGAGCAATGCTGAGAATTGATAATGCTCTGATCCTGCAAGAAATCTGAGGTATCTTCTGCAATTTGGTCGTATGGGGACGTGCAGGTATGCCTCCTTGAGATCTAGAGTTACCAGCCAAGACTCCTTGCCCAGCATGGGAAGAAGCTGCTGTAGGGTCAGCATTTTGAATTTTGGAACAATGAGGTATGTGTTTAGAGCGGACAGGTCGAGAATAGGTCTCCATTGGTTTTCTTTTCTTGGCACCGGGAAAAGTCTGGAGTAAAATCCTTGCCCTTGTTCCATAGACGGTACCCTTTCTATAGCTCTCATCCTTAGTAAGTGGTGTATTTGTTCTAGAGCTTTTGTCTTCTGATTTGGAGGTAGGTTTGGCATTCCTCTCTTCCTTGGTAGAGTATGGAAGTGAAACCTGTAACCTTGGTCTATTGTCTGTAAAATCCATTTGTCTCCTGTGATGTGATGCCAGTTTACTGAAAATAAGGCTAGCTTTCCGCCTAAGGGTGCTTCTAGTTGTTCCCTGGTAGGCGGTCTCAGAGGCAGGTCACTGTGATTGTCCTGTGGAAGTGGTGGTAGCTGGATCTGTGGCAGTACTTCGCTGGTTGTTAGGCTGCCACTGACGTCCGCTGTAGGCACCTCTGGATTGACCCCTGCCTCTAGGGCACCTATTCCTGCCTCTCTGAGCTCTGGAGGTGTCTGGAAAGGACCAATTCTTGGAAGGCCAGTTCCTACTAAACCTTGGAGGCTGGACCTGTAAGAAATCCTTGACTGTCTGGACAGATTTTGCTTTCTCCTCCACCTTCTTCAGCACCTGCTGTGCAGGGGAGCCAAACAAATTGAGCTTATCCATGGGAGCATCTAGGAGCTTTGATTTAACATGGTCTGGTAAGGACTGCTCTTTTAACCATGCATGCCTTCTGATCACTGTACCAGTCATAGCTGATCTAAAGGAAGCCTCCAGTGCATCATAGCCGCATTTTAAGGAATGATTACTGACCTGCTGAATGTTATGTACCATTTCCTGAACAGATTTTTTGTCTAATGGTTCAGACGAGGACAGTTTTTTAGTTAACTGATCTAACATAAATTCCTGATACTGAATCATGTGGAATTGACAGTTTAAGGCCCTAGCCGAAAGAGTAGCAGAAGTGTAAACTTTTTTACCCCATCTCTCTAAGGCCCTAGATTCCCTTTCAGAGGGGAGGGGTTTTTTGGCAGAGGTAGCTGCTACAGCCTTGGGTCCCTGGGAGATAGTTTCAGGATCTGCAAAAGGAGCCTTATACAAATGATAATGTGTGTCCGGAACCCTGTAGTACCTGTCGGGCTTAGCAAGGGCTGGAGGAAGAGAATCAGGAGCAGTACAAGCATCATTAAATGCATCATCCACAACAGTAAGTACTGGAGGAATGGCTAAAGGCCTATGCTGTGGCAAATGCAAAAAGGTCCTAAGCCTTTTCCTAGAGTCTGAAAAAATCCTGGCCCTGCCATTGAAATTGTTCCCTCATAGCATGCAAGGTTTCCCCAAAAGAAAATTCCTCAGGCGGAGAGGCAGAAGGAATGGAGTCTTCTGCATCAGAGTCCTCATAAGGAGAATAAGGGCCCTCTGGAGGGTTTGTATTATCTGAATCATCAGAGGAGTAATCTGAAGAAACTGGCTCAGGGGGCTCTGCTCTAGGCCTCTTCTCTGGAGGTGGGTGAGAGGCCCTGTCAGGGTGAGGTTGGGATCCCCGAATCAAAGAAATGAGATCCTCTGCTAGACTAAGTATTTGAGAACTAGAGCTAGGCCTGTGAGAGGGTCTTAGCAGGCACAGTTTTGTAGATTTTGCTGCTTTAGCCCTGGCAAAAGCCTTAATCGACATGGATGCAGGGGGCCTAGCAGCTCCACGTGCAGGAGTAGATATATCTAAAGGTATAGTATCAGATAAATCCTGTGAACCTGCAAGAGCAGGTGGGATTTCAGTAGCAGATTCAGCCATGCTGGATGAGGCCTCGGTAGGAGGCAAGCCGGCCGAAGGAAGAACCGTGGACTCGGTTTCAGCGAAACCGAGACACTCATGTTGACTTAACCGCGGTTTCGTCAAACTGCGGACCGCGAGTGTCGGTCCTTTTCCTTGCGCTTTTAGTTAATTGCGAAGTCGGAGTTTCCGACGGCATATTGTAAGCAAAAGCGGGCGAAAAACTCCTCAGCAAATTCCGACCGGCGTCTAAGCGTCCGGCGGTTGAAAGAAGCACAGGCTAGACAAGTTGCTACGTCGTGGTCTGGGCCTAAACAAGGTAGGCAGTAAGAGTGGAAATCTTTATGAGGTATTTGTTTCCCACAAGTTAAACAGTTATTCACTTTTTCTGACATCGGCTGAGGCAAGAAAGAGTCCCCAACGGGGTACCTAGCTTTTTAGAAGTCTTCGGTAGTAGTAATCTCTGGTTCTGACCGACCGGCACTTGCGAACAGCTTCTGCTTCGGGCGCCACGCGGCAAGAAAGACCGAGGAAAATGGCGTCGGCTGATACCTTTATACCCGAAGAACTGCAGCTATGACGTCGGGTGAAGTGCGACATCAGCCGAGGCCAGACCCAGACTTTGGAATCCGGCCGACCGAAGGGCTGCCTTACGACAGGACAACCCATTTGTTAGGACTGCAGATGCATCCTTGAAGGACATCATATGTTTTGGGACTATAGACAGCTGGCAGATTTTAAAAATTCCCTACAGAATACTCTACCATAAATATTGGGAGAGCAAATCACTGTAAGGAATTATTCTTTTAATCTGGGACACATGATCTGAACTACCTACACAGTAAGGCCTATTAAGTTTAATTGTGTTGGCTGCCAAAAAAGCAAATACTAGAAAAGTGAAATTAAAATCTAAACAAACTATATTTGAAGAATTGATTATAGAAGAGAGAAAACAATGAAAGAAGGATCTTTAGAAGAGGGCAGGAGAAAATATCATAGAAGTAAATGGAATTTTTGGGAACAATACATGCAGAATAATGTTCAGGAGGAGGAGTGAGGTTTAAGGGAAGGCAGGAATTAGACAATTCATGAAATGTTGGACTTATGCCAGTTACAAAGAATGAAAATATAAGTGATATATAATGTACTTAAATGGAAAAACATGTTAATGCAGTTTGTTTTCTTTCTTGTTAATGTATGTTTGACTACATCTTAAGTGATAATTTGGTATGTTAACAAAAAAAAAAAAAAACTGGGTAGTGGATATTTAAAGGCACTCCAGTGGCACAACCATTCCAAAACTTGAACTACCAGACTAAGCATTGAGCTTGCAGTGTTTAATGGAAATATGGACAGTAGTCAAAGTTACAGCCCCTAATAGGTCTTGAATGGAAGCATTTGCAACACATCAAACCTTGCATAGAGCCTTGAGGTGTTTTTTTTGGTACTAACATGCATCCAAAAGTTGTAGACCCAAACAGAGCTTGAGAAAAAACACACCTTAAGAGTGTTTTAAAGATACATACAGCTTACAATTCTGCCATGACCTCATATGAGCATGATGTGTTCCCGGACTTCAATTTCCTTAATGATGTTCTTACTTCTTCTAGGGTGGGCTCCTCTTCTTCTTCTTTAATTGTAGGCTGCATCTGGGGTAGGACAGCTTCTATGAGGTTTTACTCATTCAAAAGTTGCTTTGAGTACTCCCTCCATCCATCTGTCTTTGATGTCCTGTGGACTGGTGAGCATATTGCTGCTGGCATCCCTTATGAAGGGTGTCTGATGACCATCTTCTTTATCTTTCTGTCTTTGCCTTGCAACCTGGTAGAGTTTCTTTGTGCCATCTAATTAGTCACTTTCCAAAAGCTAGTATTGTGCCTTTGATGCCTGTTATTTGCTAATGCAACTGCTCTATTACACTCTAGTTAGCCAACCAGTATTTCTTAGCCTGGTTCATCTTTTCTATCTCCCACTTTTTTCTGCATTCCTTTCTTTGGATGACTTCATGGACTTCTGCATTCCACCACCAGCTTTCCTTGTGTACTGTATACCTGGCCCACATATCTGTTATAGCTTCTTCACACATACTGTTTTGAGGTGCTGCCATTCTGCAACTTCACATATTTCTTTCTCTTCTTGGGGTGTTACAGACCCAAGTATTTCACTGAACTCTCGTGTTTTCTGCCCAGTCAACTTATATGTCTTCAGCCTAGTCTCTGTTAACCTTAGAACCTTCTCTGATCACTGTCTATGGAGGTAGCAACTAGTGGTTTATGCTGTGAGATGACTGTTTCACTGGGAATGACTTTGAAATCATGGATTTGATCCCAATGCCTTTTTCTTTCGAGAAAGAAGTCTACCTGAGTTACATGCTGGCCACTCTTGTATGTGGATCTTGTGACTGTCTCTCTTGCTAAACCATGTGGTGGCCCCCATCTAGCCATGTGCCAGACAAATGTCTAGAATGACCTCTCTTTATTCCTGCTGCCCCACCCATGTGGAGATGGGCAGTCCTAATATCTTGCTCTTTCTGTCCCAATATATGCATTCAGGCCCCCCATTACCAAAACCAACTTATGTTGTCCTGCTTTATCTAGTAGGTCCTGCAACTGCTGCCTAAATCCACTTTTTTCCTTGTTATCACAACCCAGTTGTGGGACGTAGGCTGAGATTACAACTAGTGCCCTCTCCTTACACTGGAGTCTAATTGCCTTGAGTCTGTTACTAATTCTGATGACATCCCACAATGTCTTCTGAAGCCTCTGCTTCACCACAGTTCCCACACTACTTCTAGTCTTCTCTCCCTGAGTAGGAGACTCTGCATCACAAGATAAGTGGCTTTGTTGCACAGTGCTTCCATCTAGTCTTGTGGATACACAGAATGTCCTGTCACCGTCTTGTCATCATGTCATCCACTTCCAAGCTGCATCCTGTCAGTGAATCTATATTGAGTGCATCCATCCTTAGTTCATGTTTGGCAGGTTGATTGGTTTTATGCCAGCTTTCACTTAAAAGAACTATTCCAGGTAACCTAAGCTAGGCACCTTCCAGCTGGCCAGTAGCTCATTGACCCAGGGCTGCTGGGCTTTATGGTGGGAACACACTAGCCATAGGGCACATAGACCCCCTACCACCCTTAGCATGAGTCCCTGGAGTAGATCAGATTTGACCAGGACCTCAACCCACTTACCACAGGCAAATACCCATGCCCACTTTTGGTGACACTGGTCAACGCAACCAAATTAATAACATAAGCCAATTACACCATAGAGTGAAGAGCCCCGACACAGTACACAGTCTGTGATACATGTTCTGCTAGCTAGAGGATACTGCAAACCACAACTAATGCACAAAGCAGTTGGTCTATACAACTCTTCCCTGATAGGCACCATCTACAGTCTGTGCTGCTGCTCAAAATTCCATTTTTGAGTGAGTTTGAGATGGGAATGTCCAACATGTTTTTGACAGGAACCACACAAAGACAAAGGCAGAACATGCAAACTCCACTCAGACAATGGTCTGAGGTCAGGATCAACCTTGCACCTTGTGCATGGAAAGTGAAGCCTTTAACCATTATGGCAACGACCCTGAAAAGCTGCCAGTGTGCTCTTGCCATTGCTTTCACTCTTATGTTGGTGCTAACAGTTCCTTAAACAGCAGCTCTGAAGATATTTTTGAAGTAGGTTCCTTATATCGAAACATTAGAACTAAATAGTTTGTAAATACTCTCAGGCCAGCAGACAAACCAAATGGCAGAGTCATAGATTGGAAATAGATGTCTACGACGTGGAACTGCCAAGTAATAACTGTGGGGTGATCTCACTGGGATATGAAGGTACGAATCCTCCACAATTAATTCTGCCATAAAAAAGGTTTGTTTTATAAAATGCAAGACAGCCTCCAGAGTTATCACCCTGATCTTCACTGTTATTAAAATGTGATCCAGACTGGAAAAATCTAACACTGGTTTTGACTTTTTAGACTAACCAGAAAGAAGTTTCAGTAAACACCAGCTCATTTTTGGTGCTCTTGTACTTACTGTATTCTTTAAACATCTTTCTTAAACAGAAGTTATGTACTTACCATAACTCAGTATCTGTGTTGTCCAGTTTCATTATGCATCATGAATGGGTCTTCGGATCCATCCTCGGATCCAAGCCGGACATTTCTCAGACATATGATCTGAGCCTCAAACTTCTCCCTCTCCCATGATGCTTCATTCCCTTTAGACCTTCAGATCAAGTTTACTGACTTATCTGAAGGTGAAAAAAAATCAACAGAAATCCTACCGGAGTCCAAACTAGGAACTAGTGGTTTGCCAATCCTCTGGGTTGTTCTCAGCCAAGTAAAGCAGGGGAACGGAGGTGGGAAGTGATGCATAATGAAATTGGACAACACAGATACTGAGTTATGTTAAGCACCTAACTTCTAATGATGCTGTCCATTTCATTATGCATCATGAATGGGTCACAGTCCCCAGCTACAGCCATCCCTGGGAGGACCTCAAGAAAGGATATGCCTGAGCACCACAGAACCAAAGGATGCCCTGTTTCTGGAAACAATATCCAACTTGTAATAAGACTAAAAGGTATGAGCTGAGGACCAAGTAGCTGCAGCATAGATTTCATCTACTTCTAGCAGAAAAGGCTGAAGACGCTGACACTGATCTGGTTGAGCGGGCCCTAACTGGCTGGGGAAGTTGTTTGCCTTGTTGTGAATAAACCGTGGAGATGCATTCCATAATCCATCATGCCAAAGTAATTCTGGACACAGATTGCCCCGATCTGTTAGGTGAAAAGGCAATGAACTGCTGCTCTGATTTTCTTTGAGGTCTAGTCCTATATAAGATGAAATGTTACTACCTGTGAACATACAAGGAATGCAAGACATATTTGCCTTTATTGCAATAGTTCAGAAAGAATACAGGCAAATGGATGGTCTGATTCATGTTGGCCTCGGAGGCAACCTTTGTAATGAAGGAAGGGTTCATTCTAAGGGAAACTCTATCCTTAAAGAAAAAAAATCAACAGACAAGCAGTAACAAAGATCCTACCGGAGTCCAAACTAGGAACTAGTGGTTTGCCAATCCTCTGGGTTGTTCTCAGCCAAGTAAAGCGGGGAACGGAGGTGGGAAGTGATGCATAATGAGATTGGACAACACAGATACTGAGTTATGTTAAGCACATAACTTCTAATGATGCTGTCCATTTTATTATGCATCATGAATGGGTCACAGTCCCCAGCTACAGCCATCCCTGGGAGGACCTCAAGAAAGGATATGCCTGAGCACCACAGAACCAAGGGATGCCCTGTTTCTGGAAACAATATACAACTTGTAATAAGACTAAAAGGTATGAGCTGAGGACCAAGTAGCTGCAGCATAGATTTCATTTACTACTAGCAGAAAAGGCTGAAGACGCTGACATTGAACTGGTTGAGCGGGCCCTATCTGGCTGGGGAAGTTGTTTGCCTTGTTGTGAATAAACTGTGGAGATACATTCCATAATCCATCATGCCAAAGTAATTCTGGACACATGGGGGTTGAGAAGATAGCGTCTGCAATTCTGAAACTCTTCTGGCCGAGGTAATGATCACAAGAAAGGCCATCTTTCAAGACAAATACTTCAGCTCGCAAGAACTAGCAGGTTTGAAGGGTTTCTGTGTGAGACCCTGTAACACTAAGATAAGAGGAGACGGATCCTCGATCAGATCTCAGATAATAAAATCCTTTCAAGAAGGCCCAACACAGCTTGGAATAAGAAAGAGTAGAGGGAGAAACAATTCCCTTTCAGAGATGAAAATTTGAGATGGCCGCAAGTTGTACTTTTATCGTAGAAAAACTTGCTACCCCATGAAAAAGAGAACTCGAGAACATAAGTACATCTGAGATAGAGGATGAAAAGGGATCTATATTCCTCTGTGAAGCCCAGATAGAAAAATGTTTCCATTTGCTACCAAATACTTTCTTGGTGGTTTGGCTTTTGAAAAGCAAGAACAATGTCATGGACAGGAGAGGGGAGCCTGGACTTGAGAAAAACTACTGGAAGCAGAAAAAACAGGCGGCTAAATTGAGGTACCAGAGATTAGGAAGCTGTTGCTCTGTCAGATGTGAGACCAGATCCTGTCTAGGATCCAATATCCATGAAGGATATTTGCTGTGAGACCAGAGAAAGGGGAACCATATCTGATGAGGCCAAGGAGGGGCAATGAGGATGAGATTGGAGTTCAACCTGCTGGCTTTCTGTAGAACTTTGGGTATCAAGGGGATCAGAGGGTAAGCATACAGGAGATCCAGGGGCCAATCATGGACTACAGCATCCCTGGGTGACTCCCCCGCTGGAGGGGTCAGAGAGAAATACCTGCTGCACTTGTTGTTTAAGGAAAAAGCAAACAGGTTGTAGCAAGGTTGGCCCCAACAGCTGAAAATCTTGTTGTTTACTGACTGGTTCAGAGACCACTCATGAGGACTCCAGATATACCTGCCCAACTTGTATGCCAGAACGTTGGATTCTCCCAGGATGTGCATTACAATGAGAAAGAAGTTCAAAGTCATCGTCCATTCCCAGACTCTCAATGCCTCTCTGCAGAACAGGTATGAGCAGGTTCCCCCCTGCTTATTGACGTACCATACCAATGACATATTGTATGTTAAGACTGCAATCATTCTTGGGGGGGGGGCAGTCCTGAAAGCCTTGCAAAGCAAGGAGGACTGCTCTCATCTCCAGACCGTTTATGTGCAATTTGGTTTGTGTCGGGGACCAAGTGCCTTGAACCATTCTTCCTTGAAACCCTCTCCCCACCCCAAGAAGGAGGCATCTGTGGTCTCTGTGACTGGAAGGGGAAGAACAAAGGGCCTGCCTAACTGAAGATCATCTTTGAACATCCACTATTGTACATGACGTCTGCAAATTGGAGTAAGCCTGATCGTGGTTGATAATGGGTGACACTGAATGGACCACATAAGAACTCACATGAAGAACCTGGCTAGCAGCACCAGAAGGATAGCAGCCAACATGGAACTCAAGGGTATGACAATCAAGCAAGCTGAAGGAGATGGCGTGTCTAGTAAATATTGAACCTGTTGCCTGAGAGATGACATCTGTTGTGAGGGAAGACTAGCAACTTGTGGTATTGTGTTCAAATGGGTTCAGATGAATTTGATGTCCTGAACTGGGACCATCATGGATTTGGCCTTGTTGCCTGTGATCCCCAACTGAAGAAACAGATGTAACATCACTTGAACTGCCCAAAGTAGTTGATGCCTTGTGGGTGCCATTAGAAACCAATCATCCAGGTAGGGGAACACCTGGAAACCTTGCAGATGAAGATGCGCTGCGACCACTGTCATGTACTTGGTGAACACCTGGGGGGCTGTGGTGAGGCCAAAGGGCAGTGCTCTGAACTAGTAATAATCATCTCCCATCCAGAAGCATAGAAATCTCCTTGAGCACCTGTCTATTTTGATATGATAGTATGCGTCATAGAGATCCACCAAGCACATTCAGTCATCCTTGCGCAAGAGCTGCAGCATGGACTGTACTGCATCCATATGGAACTTTGCCTTCTTGACAAATTCACACTGCTGAGATCCAAAATTGGTCAGAGGTCCCCTGTCTTCTTTGGCACCAAAAAGAAGTGCAAGTAAGTTCTGCATCAATGTTGTTTAGCTGGGACCCACTGGATGACTCTTTTGTCTAAAAGTGTTTGTACTTCCAGAAGGGCATTCTTCCTCTGACTGGGTGGCACACTGGGAACTTCCCTGAAAGAGGAGGTGGTAGGGGAAAGGGAATATAGTAGCCTCTGAATATAATGTTTAACACCCAATTGTAATTTGTTATGTTTGTCCAGGCTGCTGGGTGTAAAGAAAGTCTGCCCCTGACTGCCTCCAGTGCAGGACAGGCAGGCATCGCTTCAGGAGCACTGAAAAAGCTTGTCCGAGAAGGGTTTCCTGAAACCCTGATTCTGTGGTTCCCTTCTGCCTCTAGGGCAGTGTCAACCATTGAATCCTCTCCCTCTACCTCTGAAGAGAAATCATCCTGCAAATCTGAGAAGACTGCTTGTGATTTGCAGAACCACATTTTCTTCCCTCTCCATTAGTTCCTGCAAAAGGTCCATTTGGGGGAAGAAAACTTGATCTCTGCAGCAGATAATGTCTTGCCATTCTGTTCACTGCTGGTAAGGGTTCCTTAACTGATGGTCTGAAAAAATAGAAACCGTCAAAAGGGGCATTAATAAATGACACTTTGAAGGGGTCCACAAACCTGCATAGTCTTTATCCAGGCATGTCTTCTGAGGGCTATGCTCAACAGGTCCCCCTGCTGCATGGGAGATTAGCCTCAATGAGAAATTAACAATTGAAGCCATAGTGTTCAGCTGTGTGGAAAACTTCTTGAAGGTTTCCTCCGAAAGTGACTGCCCCAGAGATGTGGAAAGTTTTTACCAGGTTTCTCCGGAGGCGAGTAAAATGTGCCACATAATTCAATGCTCTCAGCAAAAAAGGTAGCTGAGGCATACACTCATTTCACATGTCTGTCCAAGGTCTGGGACTCCTTGTTCGGGGGATGGACAGAAGAGCTCTGTTTGGTGAGCTCCTTTTTCTTGGCTGCCAACATCACAATGGCATCAAATGGAATCCCTTTGTTCCAGAAAGGAAAATCCTTGCGAGGACTGAGGTACTTATCTGCACACGAGTATTGGTTCTGTAGTGTCAGAGTCCTTCCAAGCCTGGCAGGCTATAAGGTCAATAAGTTGGTCCACCGGAGGGGTCACCCAGGATGTAGATGGGCCCATCCCGAATGCCTCCATGAACACTGACTCGAAGAAGGGAGTTGGGAAGACCATCCACCCTTTTGCTTCAGGAGTTCTAAAATATCTCTGAAGGAGACATCATCAGGTGGTGAGCAAGGGGACCCTTCTCCTTCGTCGAAGTCGGTGCCCTCTTTTAAAGACTCCAAGGGGGAGTTGATGTGCTTCCACTTGCACCAACGCTTCCAGGGAACTTCCTCCACAGGATACTTGGAAGAGGACTCAGAAGACAGAGGAGCCCCTTTGCTGAGGGTGTGACACCTGTGCACCGGCCTAGTAATCAAGGAGCCTCAATCCTCACCACTATAGCACCAATGAGGGGCATCCACATTGGGAGGAAAACAAGTACACACACAATAAAGTACAATTTGCCTTAAGAGCACACAGAGATCACAGTCAGTCTGGGGCTGGTTTCTCCTTTTCTCTCCAGATCCCCAATAAGACTCCCCAATGGCACAGCTATAGGATTCAGATCTCAGCCGAGTAGTCAAGCCAAAAACTCCTGTACCCTCTCTGTCCAACCACCACTTTGTGTCCCTACCCAAGTAGCTGACATCCAAACACATTTTGAGATTTGGTTTATATGCAAACACACGGACACTCCTGGGGAAGTCTGGCACAGGTCCACTAGCTATGCTCCCTTCTGCCCATGCTATAAGGTAGTAATCCACTGCCACCAACTACTCTTATCAGCTACTATAAAGGCCCTTACCAAAGGGTGTCCAATTCTACTGTGCACTATTACTCTTATCTAAATAGTAAGTGTAACCCAGGGCTAAGGCTATTGGAGTGGCTTATACAGTATCACCAAATACATGCAAGTACTCTACAAGCTTTAAATTATCTCTACACAAAACAGCCACAGTTAAAAGGTTTAAAAATATTTAATAATAAATAATAAAGACACAAGACAGTACTTATTAACACACCACGATGACAGTAGTGAGTTCAGAAATCACAGGAAATACTTTAAAACAGCATGCAGGATAGTCTCACATAAATATATAAAACAGCTAGACTAATCTGGCTATATTTCTATCTATCTCTAAGAGAAATCACTGTACCTAAATAAATATCTTACTTGCAGAGCAAAGGCAAAGTGCTGGTGAGTTGTTGTCAGCCTCAGAACCAAATACAAAATGCTATTCTTTCTGAGATAGCCCTTAAACTGATAATGCACATTACTGCTGTGTCATTTCAGATTACATCATCCTTGACACCTCTGCTGAAGTTTCCCAGGCTTACAGAACTCAAAATGTTAACATTTCTTTTTGATCTGCACCTGCCAGGAAGCCACAGCAATAAGACACTTTACATGTGAAACCTAATAATTATCTATGTCTTAAGACAACAGAAAGAATTTCCCTACCCCAGACATCCTGTCTCCTAGCTTGAGATCACACAATTGTAAATTCTTTACTTATCAGCTTTCTTCCAGCAGGGTGCACTGTGGTTACATTTTTGAAGCTCAACACATAACACAGTTTTCTTTACATTTGTGAAACAAAACTATGGATCATATTAATATTTACAATGACACAGAACTATTTACAAACTTCAATCTAGCTAGGCTGGCAGCCTTCATAGAGGGATTGGCTGGAGGCTCTCCAGGAGAGGTTGACCATGGATCGGAATGTGAGGAGCAAAGCTTCGATCCATCAAGGATTGGGAAAGGCCTGGCGGATGAGGGATTGTATCTTGCGGAGTCGAGAAAGCCCTCTCTGCAACCTGGAATGCCAAGGATGCAGGATGAGCCCCAAGGCCAGAGCCCTTAAGGAGGGAAGAGAGAAAGCCATCCCAGATCTGACATTGCCAGAAGGTACTAGGCCTGAGCTACTGAAGGTTAAGGTGCCCAAAAAGAGGGGCAGCTCTGAGAAGGACAAAGTAGGAGCCGACATCAGCTCTGAGGACCCGGTATCTACCCCTCGGATCCGGGACCCAATCTGCTCTGATAAAATAGGAGCTGAGCTGGTCTGGAACACTGTCAATGTTGGGGAAAAGGATATTCCCTGATTCGACGCAGATTCATTCCGGATCACCAGGCCCTGCGACTCTAAAACCAGATGGATCGGAGGAGGAGGCACACACACACAGGCCCGTCATAGGTTAACACTAGTTTTTTTTTTTTTTTTTTTTTTTAATAAGAACTAAGAGAAAGAAAGAGAGACAGAACCAGGAAAGTCCGGGAAGGACCCAATGCCATTGAAAAACTACTAGAAGTGTAAAGGGAGGGGAGGTAGAACTACACTACACTAAAGCCAGTGGAAAATGGAGGAAAGTAGAGACCCAATCTAAGAAAAGAACAGTCAAAAATAGCGAAATTGGCTACCCTGGAAGTTGAGGCTCAGAATCGCGTCTGGACCACAATGGTGGCAAATGAGATCTGAGGGTTTGAAAGGAATGGGGCATCATGAGAGAGGGAGGAATTTGAAGCTCAGATCATATATCTGAGAAATGGCTGGCTTGGATCCAAGGACAGATCCAAAGACCCAATCATGATGCACAATGAAATGGACATCAGATACACAACTTACACAATGACATTGGTACATATACATTAAAGGAATAGAAGACAAACCATAGTAAAATTTTCATTGTTAAAAGATTGTAAATGATTTCTGCATGAAAATAATCACTCACTCCAACATTACATAAACTGTTCAGTTCCTGTCTTCCCTTAAACCTTACTTCTGCTGAACATTATTCTGTATACACTGTTTCAACAAATTCCACTTAACTGCTGTTAAACTGCTCCTTCGCTTTTCTGAAGATTCCACTTCCACTACTTTTATCTTCTTTACAATATTCAGTACTTCAGTTACAATTGGTTTAGATTTTGATTTCCGTTTTCTTTTTAGGCCAATCGCATTAAACCTAGTAAGATCTTACTATGCGCCTTGTCATTTCAGATCTTGTATCCCAGCTCAAAAGAATAATTTCCTTAGCTACAATCATTTGCTCTCCCAACATGCCTGATAGGGAAGCTGTACTCTAACCATTACATTCCCAAAAACATGCTCCTAGTTACCTCTCTGTTCCTCATCGCCCCTTCAGCAGTTGCTACCTGCTTAAAGAAAAATTCTCTCAAGTCAGCTTGAGGTATAAAATATCTACGCAAATACTTCTAAGAAAATATCCTAAAACCTTCTGGATTGTGTTGCACACTTGGTAACAATATAGATGCTCTTCCATTGTTTCTTTGTAATTTTCTTTTCCAGTCTCTTTTGCCAATCTTTTATATCCTCCACCAACTGATTATTACAGTAATCAAGCAATATTTCATATGCTGTACTAAGTATCCCTTTTCCAATGGCTGCTTCTGTTTTAGACTCAATTTAAAAAATCTAGCAGAGCAGGTCTTCCACTTAGGATGCCCCTATCACCTTCTCTTTACCTGTACTCCGATATTAATACCTGGCAGGGAAGTCAGTCTCTAAAGTGCAGTCAAAATTTATTCTCGGTCTTTCCCCAATTTATTACCTTTCCCTATCTAGTTATTTGCACCCAACACCATGGTTCTTTTGCTAGTTTTCCCAAGAAAATTCCAGCCCCCTCTTGCTGGTTTTCTGTACCACTATCTGGAGTCAACCCTATAGGCAAAATCTCCCTTCTCCATTAATGTGTGAGACTTAAAATATTATTAATCCAGGAATCAGTTTATAGAGTTACTGTTCAAACTTTGCAGTTATAGTTTCATGAATTCACTCTACATAGAAGATGGAATCAAACACTTTACACAGATTTAAAATACCAGTCCTGTTAATAAAACGGGCTGTTTTGTATGTCTCCGTTTCAAATGGAGGTGACTGAATTTATGAAGAGTATTTTGCAAAGAGAAATCACCTTTGCAAAATGCACTTGAAAGCTGGGTGACTTCCAGTTATCCTACAGGCTGTAGTGAGCATATGAGTGAAGAACCATTTAAAATTTACAATTTTACATTTATGGGTAGGATAAATTTGAGACAGGATGTCTGGAAGATAGGATTAGAAAGCAGAGAGTAGACATGGAAATGTAAGCTGTCTGTGTTTAATTGTTCGCAAAAGAAGAGGAAAGAAGGCTGCAGTGAAGCTGACGTAGGTGTAGAAGGTAGTGAGATGGAATTTTACTGGAGGGAAACTTGTCAGGGCATAAGTAGAGACAGTAGAAGTGGCAGTAATGGCAAAGGGTTGAAGACAACAGTAAATTTACACTGAGCATTTGCATTGATGAGGTATATAGGGGTAATGTAGATGTGTAAGTGGTGAAGCAGTCTAGTCTGGGGAGGTACAAGAGCAGAGTAAGTGTTTTTTTAAGTGTTGTTTTAGTAAGTTTTTTTGGGAAACAATTTGAGTACAGGGACAGAACAGCAGAGTTGTAGGTTTTAGTTATGGTTAAAAGGGACTTGCCTGTGGAACACGGTGATTGTGCAAGGGTGTAAGGTTCTGCTAACGCTTGCAGTACAGGACAGTTTTGTGCTTTGTATAATAAATTATGAACAGTTAGCTGTGTGATAGAGAGATAGTAGCCTAACTGTTGCAAGGCTAAGCAGTGGTAGGATTTTGCAGATTGGCTAGTGGCAAATTTATCTATGCTGTTACAACATTGTTCATTTTTTGTTAGTAGAGATTGCTGAAAGTTGATACAAGTGGGATGGTGTACAGTAGTGAAGACAGAAGAAGGCACTGCTAGTCAAAAATTGCTAGCTATGACACAAGAGTCCAATTTTTTCATAGCACATTTCATTGCCTATTCTTATCAAATGCTTATGTGATGGAACAGAATGTCTTCCAGAGTCTTGATAACTTACCCTTTGATTAAAGTGTGACAAACCTAAATATTCCCATATAATGTGTGTTGCATGTCAGTCAGTAGAACAGATGATTATACATACGACAAGTTTCTTTTTTTTGATTATTTGTGAAATAGACAAACGCAGTAGACACAAGCACCTGTTTACAAAAGTAAGCCAGGAACACTGTTTAGTTGATTAAGAGGCTTATTTACAGTAGCACCAAAAACAAAGACCAAGTTAATCAAACCAAGGCTACTGGATTAAGTTTATTAGCAGTTCAAAGCCTCAGGTTTTGAGCTAAACTGCCAGAGCTAGGAGAAGGCAACACTTTCTAAGGATTTTTTGGGGGGAGTCTTAAAACTGCTTGACCTTTAGCTGCTGGCCAGCCCTACCCCCATAATGAGATGATAACTTAATTTTCTTAAAATGGAGGAAAGAGATAAGAGTTCAAGAAGTCCTGGCTGCAGGGTCATTTACTCTACCTCCAGGTATTGGCAGCATAATGAACTCCAACTTACTGTGTTATATCCTTAGAAGGGTGAGAAATGACACTGATGAATCAGCCCCTGTGGTAATATGCACTTTAGTGCATGTTTGTCACACATACATTGTCTCCACCCCAATTTCACCATCAGAGAATGAGTTGGCACACCCTCAGCATGCCCCCCACCATCTCTCCTGAAAGAGACAGAAGTACACAATGTCTCATAATTCCTCTTTCCCTTGCAAAGTGGCTTCTCCAGCACCCAGGCTGTTATTCAAACCCAGGTCAAAGTAGGAGCTTCATCATTCTATGCTACAGAGACAATTCATCCATTTTAAAGATTTAACGACGACTAGGTGGATCAGGGACTCTAAATTCCCCATAGTTGTAAGTTTGTGTGTGTGTGTGTGTGTGTGTGTGTGTAAGAGAGAGAGATACAGAAGAAAGACATGGCAACTTACCTTCCATTCCCCTTATGCCTTGCAAGCTCTGCAGGTAGCTATCCACTCAGTCACTCTACGAGTCAGATGTGACTAGTAAGACAGCATCTGAGAGAGTAGGAGTGATACTGGTCTGAAATTTTCTGATACTCATCATATTGATCACTGCTGTAGTAGCCCTAACTATATGTTATATCTTGCCAAGGCTATAACAGCCTGTCAGCTTCCAAAGCTTCAGGGTATCTTCCATGCACCCAAATTGTCAGACATCTCAAGCTGAGCTGACTAAAAGACAAGTTTGGGTGCCAAGACCTTCAGAGGTTTACAGCCGCTGAAGAGTACATTCCTCTAAGGCATTTGAGGATCGACAGACGACTTGGTACTGTTCCTCTGCTAGGCAGAGAAGTTCCCTTTGGAGAAAAACCTTCCATTTTATAAATATTGTTTGTGTTTTATCACTTTCCTCTTCAGGAAAGTTGATTTAAAGCTGGGAGTTTGTGTTTTAAGGGAATGTTAGGAAACTGTATCTTGCCTTTTAAAAGGGAGTCCTCTTGTTTTCTATCTATTTAAGTTACATAAAGTTGCTGAAAATCATTTTTCTGTGGAGAAACGATACTTATGTTATTTTCTGGAGGGTGCCGGCAAAGTGTTTTAAAGTGCTTTTTAATGTGATTTTCGGTGAAAAAAGTGATTTGCAAAGACTTGTAGTTTTTACCGTCATTTGTTGCTTGCATTCCCTGAAAAAGAGGCATAATTTTAAATAAACTATCGGTCCCACTGTCCGTTTTTGTTCCAGCCACAAAAAGAAAAAAGAAAAAGTTAATCAATCAGCATTGCCACCACAGCAGGCTAGCAATTTATCTCAGCTGTAGGTGGGTGACTCTGCTGTGACCATTTGATGTACCTCAGCCCACTCATCTTTTACCACAGATTCCTCTAATGTTGCACGTATACCACTATTGACTTGGGGTTATCCATGTCCTCTGTGGCTGTTGGGGTCCGCACACTGGGCAAGGGATAGAGACTCTTGTTGGCCCTGGGAGAGAGAACAGGGAAGGCTTCCCTGTTGTGCCAGAATGCTGTACCCATTCCTGGGGAAGCTGCTGCTGCCATTAGTAACATGGCCGGCCCCATTTTTTTTCTGTCAAAAAGAAACAGAAAACTAAGCATGTGTCGTCTACTCCTCAATTTTCCTTTATTTTATTTATGTATTATTTACTTACTTATATTTGCTTACCAGACTAGTGCACTGATCTTAATGGACAATTTTCAGGCACAGCATGGGTGAATTGGATCACACAAGAAATGAAAATAAACATGTTTACAGATACAAGAATATGCTAAAAATAAATATATGCACATATTTACAGAAGCACGAATATGCTAACATAGTTAGTTCAAGAAGCAGTTTACAATGACCAAACATGAATGGAAAAATGGTATTATGCTTAACATAACTTTATAGATAAGATGCACCCATAAAGACAGAGATTGCTTATGCTACAGGAATAGCAGCATAATGTTATATACAGAGGTATGAAGACATTAGAAAAAGCAAGTGAGAAGACATTGCAAGAAAGGATACTATGGGGAAAAGACAGAAAAGGTGCAAAAGGCATATGGAGGGAGGAGGAGTAGAAAGGAGAAGTGTGACAGAGATGCAAAGAGAAGAGGGAAGTAGGATGAATGAGGAGCAGTAAACAAGTGGATGACAAGATGATATAAGGAATGATGAAACAGGGATAAAAAGGTGTGAGAGAGCTGCAGGGCTCACATAATGTGACCCGAGTAAGTGCAGTTGTACCTTGGGTGAAGAGGTGTTCTTTGAATAGTTGTCTGATGTCTGAGCACTTTCAGAGGTCTAGGATTGAGACAGGAACAGAATCCCATTGTCGCTCATCTCTCTCTAATACAGATGATGAACAGACTGGGTAGTTCGTTTGTATGCTTTATTACACAAAAACAAATCAGGATGGATAGCAGCATTACAAAACATAAACAAACAGACAGACTATACAGATATGCATGCTTACATCTCAGCAGCTTACTACAAAATGGCAGTCAGGCTCAGGTGTGCTCAGTATTTATACACTTGTGCAAGCCCCTGGAAAGCTTCTTTGAAGGCATACATACATACTGATCTACATCCTCCCTCTTAAACAAATTGCCCTGAACTGAAACATTAGAATGAGACATGCAATAATACAAACATTAGAAACAAACATGATGTTCATGTCCAAGTTGTTGTGTATCGGTAACATGGTCTGGAAATGCGATCTGATTTAGTAATACAGTAGTCAGAACTGGGTTTAGCAACAGGAACAGTCTTCAGTGAACAAATTGTATCAGAAACTTCAGGATTCATCTCAGGAACTGGAATATTTACTGGAACATCTTCTGTAACTGGAACGCTGAGCAACTCACTCAGATATAGAGTCTTTTTCACAGGCTGTGTGTTGCAGTACCAGCTCAGACACCGGCATCAAATATCTCCGATTCCACCTAAACTCTACTCCTTGTGATTCCACAATGTATGCTCTCTGCTCTGGGAAAATACTCATCACTCCAATCCAATCATAACCTTTGGACGTTTGCATCCTCACTACCTCTCATTCTCGTAATGGACTGAGCGGCTTGCTGGTCTTATCATAATAGGACTTCTGGGATGAATGCTTCCTGAAAAGATTGTTTTTTACAGATCTGTTGTTCTTGACACAAGGAACCAATAATTTGCTATTAATTGGTAGCCTGGTTTTGGTTTGTCTCAACAGAAATCTCTGGGCAGGTGAACCAAGATATTTATCACAAGAAATATTTCTGAGATTCAAAAGATTCAGGAAAACATCACTATTGTCTTGCTATGACTTCTCTAGTAATTGTTTCGCACTCTGAACTGCACGTTCTGCAAAACCATTTGACTGTGGATACTCTGGGCTACTCATAACATGGGTAAAGCTCACTCTTCAGCAAATCTTTTGAACTGTTGGCTTGTAAACTATGTGCCATTGTCAGAAATAACTTTGCGAGGACTACTATGGACTGCAAAATGACGCTTCTTCTTAGTAATGACAGTATTGGATGCTAGATTAGGAAAGTAGGTCAATCTTGAACCAATCTGAAAAAGAGGCTACTAACACCAAGTAATGCTGACCATTCCATTTGAAAATATCTGTAGCTACTGTTGACCAAGGTAGTTCAGGAATCTGGTTTAGATGAAGTGGTTCTTTCTGATGATACAACTTAGTACTATTACATACAGAACAAGATGATAGTACTTTCTCAATGTCTTGTGACATACAAGGTCAAAATACTACACCTCTCGCCCTTCTTTTGGTAGAGTCTGCTCCTGGGTGGCCACGATGCAAGACAGTAATGTACTCTTGTTGCAGGGACTTTGGAACTACTACTTTAGGACTTTTCATGATAATACCATTGTTAAACAAAATCTCATCTCTGTGGGGAAAATAAGGTTGCATGCCTACTGGCAATCAAGATTGTTTTGATGGCTATCCTTGTTTAATAAAGCGGTTGAGCTTCTGAAGAACTGGATCTGAGACTGTATGATGTCTAAGCTCATCAAGATGTGTGGAATAAAAATTTCTCACTTCCATGACTTCAAAATTAAGTTTCTCATTCTCATGCTGTACAGTGTTATTTCTGGGTGATCTGGATGAAGTATCAGCAAGATAAAGAAGTTTGCCTTTCTTGTCTACAAGATTGAAATTATACTTTTGCAATTTCAACATCATGCTTTGCAATCTGGCAGAAGCTGTATGCATAGGCTTTCTCAAAATAGTAACTAGAGGTTGGTGGTCTGTTTTGATTTGGTGAGGTCTACTATAAACATAATCATGGAACTTCGAACATGCGAACACAATTGCCAAGAGTTCCTTCTCTATCTGTGCATACTGCATTTCAGTTTGGGTTAGAGTTCTGGATGCGCAGGTAACAGGTTGACCCTCTTGAAGGATGACCAAGAAAATCCTCAGTTAGGCACACTAGTTGCCAAGAAAATCCAAAAATCCACCAGACTGCATAAGTAATATAAAATGAGTCCTTTAATAAATCCAACACACCAACAGATTTAGCGCTTTCATTCCACAAGGGAACTTCTTCAGAATAACACAGCACTGATTAATCAATCCTTAGTCAAGCTAGTTAAGAATGACAATTCTTCATTGGTCAAAAACCAGTCAAGTGATTAATGAAAGCATCCAAGTGATTCTAAAAAACATGTATAGTAGCAATTATGTCAAACAGAGCTAAAATACAAAAACAGAAAACAGAATGTGGTCAAGTAATAAAAATATGCAACATACAAGGTCATGGAACATGGATATATTAAACCACTGCATAATTGTATTTTAAAGCCCTTTTCTTCAGAGCTGGTAGAATAGAGTAATGTTCATTTAAGCCAGGGGCTGAACATGCACCAAACTTTAGTTTCCACATTAACTCACAATACTCTAAACACGTTTCCCAATCTCCCCCTCTTTCAAAGGGTTTTACCTGCTCCAACACCCAGAATTTAAAGGAATAATCCACACACACCAAAGTTCTTCTTTCAGCTTTTCCCGGTTAGGGGTCGCCACAGCGGATCACCGGTCCACTAATGATTGGCAGTAGATTTTTATGGTGCCAAGGTGCCAGCTCGACGCCCAACCTTCAACGAAGGCACGTCCATTCTACGCATGTCTTTCGAAAACCACTCAATAACAGGGAGGACATGCAGACTCCACACAGAAGGCACTCCAGCCGAGAATCGAATGGGAGAACCTTTTGCTGTGAGGCGACAATGCTACCGCTGCACCACCGTGGCTTACAAGTGTGTTTGAATAATGCATTACCTTCCTTTCTCATTGATACCTCATCTTCTTCTATCGGCTGCTCCCATTAGGAATCGTCACAGCAGATCAACGGTTTCCATTTCTTCCTGTCCTCTGCATCTTGCTCTGTCACACCAATCACCTCCATGTCCTCTCTCGCCACATCCATAAACCTTATCTTAGGCCTCCCTCTTTTCCAGATACCTTGCAGCTTCATCCTTAGCATCTTTTTCCCAATATACTCTGCATCCCTCCTCAGCACATGTCCAAACCAACGTAATCTTGCCTCTCTGGTTTTGTCTCCAAACCTTCCAACCTGGGCTGACCCTCTAATATACTTATTCCTAATCCTGTCCATCCTTGTCACACCCAGTGCAAATCTTAGCATCTTCAACTCTGCCACGTCCAGCTCTGATCTTGCCTTTTTGTCAATGCCACTGTCTCCAACCCATATAACATAGCTGGTCTCACTACCCTCTTGTAGACCTTCCCTTTCACTCTTACTGGTATCCTTCTGTCATAAATCACTCCTGATACGCTTCTCCACCCACTCCTTCTTGCCTGTACTCTCTTCTTCACTTCTCTTCCACACCATTACTCTGAACTGTTGATCCCAAGTACTTAAACTCATCCACCTTTGCCAGCTCTACTCCCTGCATCCTCACTATTCCTCTATCCTCCCTCTCATTCACACACATATATTCTGTCTTAGTCCTGCTGACCTTCATTCCTCTTCTCTCTAGAGCATATCTCCACCTATCCAGGGTTTCCTCCACCTGTTCCCTACTCTTACTATAGATCACAATGTCATCTGCAAACATCATAGTCTACGGGGACTCCTGTCTGATCTCGTCTGTCAACCTGTCCATCATCATTGCAAATAAGAAAGGGTTCAGAGTTGAGCCTTGATGTAATCCAACCTCCAGCTTAAACGCATCCGTCACTCCCACCGCAGACTTCACCTCTGTCACATTACCTCGTACATATCCTGTACCACTCTTGCATACTTTTCTGACACTCCCGACTTACTCGCACAATACCACAACTCCTCTCTAGGCACCCTGTCATATGCTTTCTCTAAATCCACAAAGACACAATGCAACTCCTCCTGACCTTCTCTGTACTTCCCCATCAACACTCTCAGAGCAAACATCGCATCTGTAGTGCTCTTTCCTGGCATGAAACCATACTGCTGATCACTAATCATCACCTCCCTTCTTAACCTAGCTTCCACTACCTTATACAGGTGTTCATAAATTATCTGTCTTAAGGTTCTCTCTGTTTTGCCAACGTAAAATGCAAAACATGAGGAGCAACAGGCCAGATATACTATCTCTTGTTTAAAGATGTGGATAAGATGACAGAAAGAAACAAAAAGAGGAAAATTAACAAATTGCAGAGGGATGAGAAAGATTATCAAAGTGGGAAGGCTTATTCAGATTTTCTACCTAAACGTTCCAGCTTTAAGTATAGGTCTCAGGAAGGTTTAACAGGAGAAACGGGTGTACTGTACAATGACACTCCCTCCAAGCAGAGCTAGCAAGTACGACCGGTGCAAAGCATAAATGAATCCAACAGCATACAGAAAGAAAAGCCAGCACCAAGGACTCAAGGAAAATATCAATTTATTTCATCTTTCATCTTGGGTCCAGACCGGTTTCGGCAACATGCCTTCCTCAGTGATGAAACATTCATTCCCCATAATCCTTTTATAGCATCCATATCAATCATTATGACATAATTTCCTTAACAAAATAATCACTCAAAAAATATACATACAAGAATTTGATATGTATCTCAACCTTGTAATGAAATAATATATCTACATATTTCCCCTTTCTTTCTTGAAATTTTACCTTAAAATTCATAATTTGCATTTAACCATGGATGAAATAACGCTCCCAATTTAATAATCCATTTTCTTTATTTGTTAAAATGGAATGCCAACCCTGTTTTAATACTCTATTGCCCCTAACCTGATCAATAATAATGAATTTGAAACTAGCTGTTGAATTAATCTGACAGTGTCTATAAAGGGCATTCATAAGTCTATTGTGACGTATGTCACTAAGATGTTCTGAAATATGTTGTTTCAACTGTCTAGAGGTCTGCCCTACATAAAAGGCAGAACACTGACAAGTCGCCAAATATACCACCCAATCCTGACTGCAGTTGCCAAAAACTTTTATATCAAACATTCGGCCAGTATTTTTACTACTAAAAACTGTAGTCTTAAACATATAGTTACATAAACTGCAATGGCCACACGGGTCAGATCCAATAAGTCTATCTCCTGTAATGGTCAGCTGTTGCCTATCTTGATAGCCTGTTAATATCCTTTTACAGTGGGCAAAATGAGATGTTAATGTTTTGCCCCTCCTACAAAAAAACTGGCAACTGTCTGGCAAACATGAGCCCAATTCTTCTTTGGCTTTTAATATATTCCAATGTTTATTGATTACATCTTTTAATAAATTAATATTATTGCCAAACGTCATCTGAAACCTTATGGATTCAGATCCTGCCCTTTTTTCTTTATATTTCAACAAATTTGATCTGTCACAGTTGGTAGCCCATACACTGGCCTGATGTACATCTGGTGTCCTATATCACCTATTCAAAAACCTGGACACAAGCTCTTGTTGGGCTAACTGGAAATCACTGTCTGAAGAACAAATTCTTCTTACCCTTAAGAATTGTGATTTTGGTATGTTATTGATAGTGTGCCTGGGATGAAGACTGGTTGCATAAAGTAAGTTGTTATACTGTGGATACTTCCTATAAACTGAACTACTCAAAGTATCATCAAATTGGCGCAAAATCCTAACATCCAAAAATTAATCTCTCTATTTTGATATGTGACAGAGAATTCAATCCCCCACCAATTCTCATTTAGGAAATTGACCTATTTTTGGAACAGGCAATGGAAGAGGGTATTATCAGTATACAGGTAAAACAACATCTTATGGTTAAGGATCCTGCTCAACAATACCTTTACCTGTTGCCCAAAATTCATAAAAATTTAAATCAGCCTCCTGGAAGGCCTGTTGTTTCAGAGAGGGGGTCTTTAACTGAGCCCATTTCAGTCTTCCTGACTCAACATTTACAACCATTATTACCTTATATTAGGGGGAGGTTGAAGGATACTACAGAGTTTTTACAGATTATTTCTGAATCACAGTTGGAACCCAACTGACTCATGTGCACACTGGATGTTAAATCCCTTTATATTAGCATCCCCCATTGGGTGGGATTACAAGCTTTAGATTATTGGTTGAATAAAGTTAATCTATACCTGCCTGGATTCAACACCCTCCTCACTGTTCTGACTGAACATGTTTTGACCAAGAATGTCTTCTATTTCAAGGGAGAATGTTACTGGCAACAACAAGGGACAGCTATGGGGGATTCATTTGCCCCATATATGCAGACCTCTTTATGGGGTTTATAGAAGATCAGATTATATAAGATGAAGAATTTTCCTTGAATCCTTGGTGCTGGTTTTTCTTTCTGTGTACTGTACAATGAACAAGGGAATCTTAATGGTGATTCTTCTGAACAGGAAGAACAGAGAATGGTCCCTTTAGGCCCACGCCTGGTGAGGAGGTCACCAAGGTTATAAAATCAAATCCCGCAAACTACACCTACCTATGCCCAGGCAGTCAGACAGAATTACAACTGGAACCAGGGGAGACAGAGGGGCAGGGGCAAGAGGTATTAAACTGGGATCATGGAGGCAACATTGTTGTTAATGTCTCTGTTTATTCCTATGATGACTTTACATTTTTAACTAACTATAGTGGGATCAAACCCAGCATTACACACTTTGATTTATTTTAAAAGGGGTTCACCTTTGTACCCAGTAGACCAGGGTCAGTGGCTAAAATGGTGTCAGACACCAAGCTTTTTGTTAGCAAACTTAATTTGAAAGTCTTTTTTGGGGGCAGCAATATTTCTCAACCTGACAGATTGTTAGAAGTACATTTTACCTACCCACACATCCTGTTCTTGCTAATTTTGAGACACTAGTGGAAAGGGACATTCGTAAAACATTTAATGTTCAGAACAAAAAACGTTCTTTTTGTAGGAACCTTTCCAAGGAAGAGAGTGATTTGCTTTCAGACATTAGCAGGGGATGGTGGTATCAGGATTATGAAGCCTGATAAGGGGGGGGGGGTTGTGCTCATGGAGGAATGGAATTACACAGGGAAAATGTTAGAAATCTTACATGGGGACAGTAAATACCAGGAGGTCTCTAGAAGTGAGATTAATCTGGCTTACAGGAACCTGGATTTGATCCTGGAGGACAATTTGCTTCAGGGGGTTATCGATAGATAGTTATACAAGTTTTTGTGGGTTCCTAAGCCAGTGATTCCAGGTATTTTTGGGATTCCTAAAACACATAAGGATGTCCAAAACCCCCCTTTGAGACCTATTGTCTCTTCTGCCGGTTCTAAGACACAGTCTTTGGCCTTATATGTTGGCAACAAGTTGAAACCCTTCTATGGGTAGTTTCATCATGTTTTAATCGGCTCATGGGACTTTTTGAATAAGTTCAAGGAAGTGGATTTTAATGGGGATTACACTTTCCTTATGATAGACATCAAGGATTTATTTAGTGCGATTCCCCAGGTCACTGGGCTAGCCTGGTTTGAGGAGATTATTGTGGGTTTTGACTAACTCTCCCCTCTGGAATTTTGGTTAGTGCTTGAGAATACGGAATTGGTGCTCAGTAATAACTTTTTGTTGTTTCAAGGAGCATACTACAAGCAGATTGGGGGGTAGCTTTGGGGGCCTTGTGCCCCCATTTTTGCCGATATAGTTCTTCTGTATTGGGAGCAGCATTTTCTATTCACCTCACCCTTCTATGAACAAATGAGATGTTATTTCTGTTACCTGGATGATATTTTTATTGTGTTGAAGGCACCAAAGGCAATTACTGCCCCCTTCTTGGATTTTATTACCACAATACCAATTTTTTGAATTTACATCCAGTGTGACAGAGGATGATGTTAACTTTTTGGATGTGCAGATTAGGAAAGATCCTAGACACAACAGGTATGTCTCCTCTGTATACCGTAAAAAAAATATTTCTACAATTCTCTTCTCCACTTTAAGAGTGAACATCTGTATTCACAGAAACGGAACATTGTCAATGGGCCAAATGGTCAGGGAAGCATGCATGACTACACTCAAGGATGAACTGATTTCTAAAATAGAGTATATAGGCAAACTTTCTGTCAAGCGTAGGTACCCTGAACCCCTGTTTTTTTCTTTGACTAATAAGATTTTACAAGAATGGGGAAGTAGATATATGCCCATTTTGCCCACTGATAACGGGGGGCAGTTTCAAATAATACTATGTCATCTTATACACAGATGGAAGCAAGGACTACCAATGTTCCCCCAAGTAAAGACATCTATTTTGTGATGGACTTCCATCGGGACACCCATCTTATGAAAATCATACAGACTTATTGGGAGATTTTTGCTAGTATGCCCAACAGCCTTGATGTGTTTTCTGGGAAACTGAAATACAGTTTGAGAAGGGGACGTAATTTAAAAAATATTTTTAAAAGTTATAAATCAGATTCCACCCCTAGATTAAGGATAGGGACATACAAATGTGGAAGGTGCTCCCAGTGTCCTTATGTAACCACTGCAGATGTACTGTATGTTGGGGGTCCTGTTGGATTATTAAAGGGCAAGGGTTACTTCAACTGTCACTCTGGCCTATTGCTCCTCATGTTTTGCATTTTACGTTGGCAAAACAGAGAGAACCTTAAAACAGAGAATTTATGAACACCTGTATGAGATATCAAGGAGAAAGTAAACTAATGCATTATTCAAACACACTTTGGTGTGTGTGGATTAGTCCTTTAAATTTTGGGTGTTGGAGCAGGTAAAACCCTTTGAAAGAGGGGGAGATTGGGAAACGAGTTTAGAGTATTGTGAGTTAATGTGGCAACTAAAGTTTGGTGCTTGTTTAGCCCCTGGCTTAAATGAACATTGCTCTATTCTACCAGCTCTGAAGAAACGGGCTTTAAAATACAATTATGCAGTGTTTTAATATATCCATGTTCCATGACCTTGTATCTTACATATCTTTATTACTTGACCACATTCTGTTTTCTATTTTTGTATTTTAGTTATGCTGTTTGGCATAATTGCTGCTATACATTTTTTTAGAATCATTTGACTGTTTTTTGACTAATGGAGAATTGTCATTCTTAACTGAGGATTGATTAATCAGTGCTGTGTTATTCTGAAACAGTTCCCTTGTGGAATGAAAGCGCTAAATCTGCTGGTGTGTTGGATTTATTAAAGGACTCATTTTATATTACTTATGCAGTCTGGTGGATTTTTGGATTTTCTTGGTGACCAGTGTGCCTAACTGAGGATATTCTTGTTGATTTCTGCTTCTTCACTCAGTTATTTTCCATCGTTTTGTCTTCTTTGTCCTCTTGAAGAATGACTACACCTAAACCAAATCATGAAGCATCACATGAAAGAGCAACTGGTTTGAAGACATCACAGTATCTGAGAGTCGGTGGACTGGCAATTCTCTGTTTCAGGACATCAAATGCTCTCTGGTGCTGTTCCAACCATGACCAGGATACATCTTTACATATCGGCTTCTCTAATTGGTCCTGAAAGTTGGCTCAAGTCTGGAATGAATTTGCCTAGGTAATTAACCAGGTCTTGAAAACGTAAAGCTTGAACACTGTCTGGAGCTGGCATCTTGAGAATAGCTGTTTGCTTAGAAGGGTCTGGTCGTAAGCCTGAACTGGTAAATAAATGACCAACATTATGTGACTTCTCGTACCCTGAACTTCACTTATGAGGATTCCACTTAAGATTTACTTCAGATCCTCTTTCCAGAACTTTCTTGAGGTTTATATTATGCTCAGCTTCATTACCTCCTATTAGAATATCATCTAGTATAGTAGCATACGGGTACCCAGACAAAATTTGCTCCATTGCATGTTGAAAGACTTCAGTGGCAGAATTTATCCCAAATGGCAGCCTCAAAAATCTGTACCAACAAACGGAGTACTGAAAGTAGTTAGCAAATAAGATTTTCGGTCAAGCAAAATTTGCCAAAATGAACTCTTTGCATAAGAAAGAAAAAACAGTGACATTTGGCATAAGAGTAGCAACTTCTTCGACTGTATACCTTGGATGATGAGGTCTTTTCAGTGTCTTGTTCAAACTTCATGGATTAATACATATTCTGATGTCATCTTAGCTTTTCTTATGAGCTACCACCATGGGGGATACCCATTCAGTCAGTTCATGTACTGAACAAATCACACCTTGCTGCACCATTTTATCTAGCTCAGCTTTGACTCTGTTCTGCATAGCTACTGGAACTTTCTGGGCTGGCCTTACAACTGAGCTGACATTTGGGTATAACTTCATGGAATACACAACTGAAAGCTTGTCTAGTTTGTCTTTGAAGAGATCACCATAGGTAGAGAAAATACACTGTGCGAAATTAGAGAAGTGGTCTTTTAAGCTAACATGATGGACTTCCTTATTAAATGAAAGCAGTCACATTTTCAAACTGTGTCTGAGCCCTAATAATGACTGTATGTGACTTCTGACCACATAAATAACAAGTTGTAGCTTCTCCCAGCAGAGTAACATGAAAGCAGTAGTGAATCTTCAGTATGAACTTCTTCACCACCATAAGCACCAAGCTTTGCACACTTTGCCAAATCAAGCTTCTCATTAGCACATACTCTAGATAATGTTTCATCTGACACATCATTGCACTTTGAACCTGTGTCAACCTTGAGCTCTGTTTTCCATTTATCAAAACAGTACAAAATGCTTCATTTTTTGCCCACAAATCTACGGCACTGACTGTTTCACTAAGCACTGACACACCATCAACACAGACAGTAGGGTCACAACTTTCTAACTGATCAACTTGTTTCTTGAAATGTTCCCTTTTAATAAAATAAAGTGCCTTCTGATTTACAAAACCTTTTGAAATTATTCCACTTATTGCACTTATGGCATTGTTGACCAAAAGCTAAGCATTTCTCTCTTTTAGACTCATGGTTACCACCACAGTTATGACAGTTAGCCATGAAACTGGGTGGGGGCCCATTCTTTGAGTTTGCTGACTCACTCTTGTGCTTCATTGAGACTGTGCGAACTCTAGAATTTGACAGAAAGCCCTGGGGTTTACCAGTGACTGTTGCAGGAGTTGCATTTATTGCCATGTGCTTGGGCCTGTTTCTTTTAACGACATGCTGCATGCTATGCTATCGACATTTAGAAGTTAATAGAAGCATGCATTTCTCATGTGTAAGCATATTTTTGTGCTTTTCTGTGAACTCATAAATCTGACAAATCTCTATGGCCTTATTCAAAGTAAAATCACTGTCACTAGCAAAATCTCTCTCACAGCATCATCTTTTAATACCACACACAAGTTTTTTTTATCAACTCATCCCTTAAATCACCAAATCTGCACATTTTAGCTTTGTTTCTCAAATAAGTTATATATGTTGCAAAAGTTTCACCAGACTTTTGATCCCTTGTGTAAAACAAGTGCCCCTCACTGTAATGTTCATTTCGGGGTTACACATTTCTCTAAATTTACGTTTTAAGTACTCGGGGTCTTCCCTTGACTCAGCCTGTACAACTATATGATGGTTTTCCCCCTCTTCTGCAAACACAGCAGGTGCATACACAAATGAATACTCCCTTATAGTGGCTTCTGACCCAGCTAAATTAAGCAGAAAAAATGCCTTTGTACGGTCATCTTTATCAAAAAATGCAGCCTGTATGAAAATATCATACTCTCGTTCAAACACTCTCCAATTCTCTGCAAAATTACTATCAAACACAAGTGGACCTGGTTTTCAAAATCAGTCTGCCATGTCAAACTATGCTCAAACACACTGTAAAATATGGCCCTTGCAAATATATACAATCAAGCTTCTATATGCACACATTCAAATGCACAATAAGCTGTTTGAAATACTGTACTTTGCAAAATATGCTTTGAAATGGCTGTATTTAACGAAATAACTGTACTGTGATATTACACAGACATGCAAACACTTCATACTCTTCTGAAATCTTGAATAGTTTTAATTAATACAAAAAAGTACATGCTGGGCAAAAAAAGCAGTCATTTTATTTCATTTGTTTTATGCGATTTGGACTATTTCAAACATTTTCTATAGTAATTTGAATATTTCTATCAATATGTCGCAGTTTCAGACATTTCGTTTACTTAAAATACCATTTAGACCGTTCTGTATGTTTGATTCTATATTTTGCAAATAAGAAATCATTTGAGCAAGTTTTAATATCTGAAATTAATTTCTGACATGTTTTGCGAGTTATACATGCAGTAGGGATGATCCATTTACTTATATTCCTCCAGTCTTAACTGAATGCATCTCAGTCTTGAATCTGAAGAAACTGGATCCCATTCTGGCACCATGTCACTCGTCTCTCTCTCTCTGATGATGATGATTATGTAGGGTAGTTCGTTTATATGCTTTATTACATGAAAACACCACATCAGGATGGATAGCAGCATTACAAAATATAAAAGAACTGATTAACAAGACAAACTACACAGACATGCATGCTTACATCTCAACAGCTTACTACTAAAATGGCAGTCAGGCTCGCACATGCTCAGTATTTATAAACTTGAGCAAGCCCCTGGAAAGCTTCTTAAAGGCATACATACATACATATTGATCTACACTCATAATTTAGATGGTAGGATGGAGAATGCATGATCTGTGCACTAAAATTTGTTTTTTGGAGATAGTAGAGTAGGCTGAAATTGAGAGATACCACAGAAATTGTATGTGGGGGTTTTACTGAAAAGTTTGACTGAGTCTCAGGAAAAAGGCTTTGTGAATTAGTGATCCTAGTAGGAATCTGGCTTTCAAATGTACTGGAAGCCATTTAGCTTTGGGAAGAGTTAGGCAGTGGTGTTCATTATTGGGGAGTTATACTGAAATGGTAGATTTGTTGGAGAGAGTTTGTCAAGATGGTGGCATTTTTCTTTGAAGCTAAAGCTATAATGGGTAATCCATACTCGAGTTGAGATAAGAGTATTCCTTTCCCTATGGCAGCTTTTGCTGGCTTGGACAGACGCTGTAACAGCTTGTTTTCCTAGAACAGTAATGCATTGATCTTTTTGCATGTGCTTTGAATGTACAGTTGAAAGTTAAGAGACTGGTCCAGCCCAATGCTGAAGTGTATGAAGGATGTGCTGGTTTCTATGGTGGTATCATTAACATCTTTGATATTACGGAAGCTGAGAGTTTTGGCTATTTTTTGGTTGGTTCCAAATAGCACTGCTTTTGTTTTTGAGGGACTGAGTACAACTTTCTGGCCTATTAGCCATTGGTTAAGGGTTTGGAGGTTATCTTGGAGCAGAGTTTGTATAACAGATTGCAATTTGTTTAAACTGTAGATGACCATGTCATCTGCATAAAGAATTAGAGGTATCTGAGGACAATCAGATGGGAGTTTGTTGATCAATACAGAAAATAAAAGAGAAACTTGCATACTTGTCTGTTGTATTTGCACCAGATACTGTTAGTGTGCAGTGCTGGAATAGAAAGATTAAAACATTACCCTGGTATCAGAGGTGGCAGTGCAACATATTCATAGTGGCTTAACATGAGAGTAGCTCTAAACAAGCACCTAGAATTATTCAGTGCAGCTTCCACACCTTAAGTCTGAAAATGAATTCACAGTGATTCTATGCAGTGGCATCCATTATCTGATTCAAGGTAAGTTAACCTTGATGTCCTTTATTTAAAAAAAAAAATCAATAAAAAATTTACTTTGTTATAAGTGACTTCTGGACACAAGAAAAGGAAGGGGGAAATATAGCAATGTGGTTTGTATGTACAAAGACAAATCCAGGGACACTGCAAAAGGTTTTTTTGCAAACCAACCAGTGGAGTAAAAACATATGAAGGCAAACACTGCATACCAACACACTTTGCACATGTAAATCTCAATTTTTAACAAGGTGGAAGCATGAAGTGATACCTTAACACTTAAATTAATAAAGATCTAAACTGGTTAATAGTATAAATGTTTTATTCTTTAGCTCCTTGGTGCAAGACCTTACTGGATGTGATTGCAGTCAAGTAAAGCCATGGCTATAGTGCAGCAAAAAATGTCCCCTCTAACAAAGGAAATGCTAGAGCAAAGATTAAATTACATGAGTCAAGCACCCTGCTGAGATCTGCCAATCAATGGAATTACCAGGTCAAATTACCCTCAGGACTTTGACAGCTAGGGAAGCTAAGTGTTATGGGGGAGAAGTAAATGGACTGGAATTCATTGTCTCACAAATTAGTGCCATTTAAACTAAATTAGAAAAAAAGGCAGCAGTAAACAGCACTTTCAGTGTGTTCTGTGGCATTTGCACTGTTTCTGTTTTAAGTAGTCATCCAGCAGCAGGGAATGTTACTTACACTGTTCTATTTTACTCAGTACTTTGTACGCATGCAACATCTTTGAAATGACAGGAACTTTAGGCAAACGGAGGCCTGCATGATGTAACATTTTTGAGCCAAACAATGACTTCTGGGATACTGGATGGCAACCTGATTTATCCAAACCACGTCAATATGCCAGCCTCCAGGTGATCAGAGTCTGGAATTACATACAAAAATATTTAAAATCCTGTAAATAACCCCAGAGTGTTGTTAAAGTGTAGGAAACATCATTCCATGATGTTTTAAACATGTTTTTTGAGTCTGTGGGTGCGGTACTCCTTTAAAGTGGAACCCTAGAGGTCTCCTTTCATAAGAGGAGCCATTTCAGAGATGGTGGTGTCTACTTTCACGTTAACGATCTATTGGTGAGGAAGTCTACAAACCAAAGTTTTGCACCTTCACTAAAGCCTGTTTCAGTTAATTTGCCAAATGGTAAGTTATAGCAAATTAGATCAAAGGCTTTAGTGAGGTCAATAAAGATGGCTCCTGTCAGGTTACCTTTTTCAATATTGAATAGGATATCATTTTTGAGGGAGACAAGAGCCATTATGCAAGCTGTGTCCAAACTAGAATCCATGTTGCTTCCAGGACAGAAGATGGTAACGGACGGAAGTAAACAGTAATTTGGTTGTAGATATTTTTTTCTAATATTTTACCTAAAGAGGGAAGTACTGAGAAAGGACGATATTGTGAAACAGTAGTTGGCTTGGGTAGTTTTGGAAGAACAAGAGTGATTATTGTTTTCTATATCTGAGGCATAATCTTACTATTTATGAATGTAACTAAATGACTGAAAAAATGTCCTTTCAACTGTATTGTTTATTGCAACACACTGTTGCTCCTTACAGTATATTTACTTTTTGTTCCTTTCTTGGCCTTGAAACTGTACCTTATTAACTTTTTGACTCTGTACTGTACGTTATTAACATGTGTATTGTATTTGCTGTGCTAATCTTTGTGGAGGTTTTCTTCCCAGGCCTCCGCTGAAAATGGGATCCATGTCCAGTCGGACTTTCCAGGTAAACAAACATAAAATAAATCATTTTAAGTAAAGGTTGTATATATGTGAGTGACAGGGTGGGAGATAAAGACCTTACAAAGGCTAATGAGCCGAAGGGCTAGGTTTTGAGCCTGGGGGATTATCTATTTGTATTTGGCCCAAATGCATTTCAATTTCTTTGGTTCTAATCTTTTTGAAGTGGAATAGTGGAATGTAAAGGGGGTAGAGGTTGGAAGGTTTGTGTCGTATGGCAGGCTACTGAACTCATTCAGGAAGTCAGTGCATGAGAATTTGTATGTGGTGATGCTACAGGGGCTCAGGGAAGTGGTGGTGTGTTGCATTTTCCAGCCAGTCAACAGGTTGACTTCTCTTCAGAATCTTTTAGATTTGCCTAATAGTGAAATTTGTTTTAAGTCTGCGGATGAATTGCTTGGCTAGGTTGCAGAGTGAGGTATATCTGGCTCTGTTGAGGAGTTGTATTTCCGATTTTGCCATGCTTCATCATGTAATTTAATGAGGTGTTTGAGTTTGTTAGATAATCAGTCATGTTCAGTCCTTAGACAGGAGTAGTTTACGGAGTCTGGCTCAGGGTTTAATTCAAACTATTGATCCTGCCTATAAAGTAGTTCCTAGTAAAACAAAAGAGAGAGAACTCATTTCCTGAAAAGATACAAGATTCTGAATCTTAACATGAAGATGAAGAGGCAGTTACAGAGTTTTCTCCTCAGATTTCTGATTCAGACTCACAGGAGAGCTCAGTTTCTGATTCTCCTAGTGGTGGGTTCTCGTTCCCCTGAGACTACTGTTAGAACGTCCACGTGTTTACAGTGGGAGAAAATGCTGAGCTGTTGCAGAAGGAATTTCCAGAACCTAAACCCATTCTGCTTGTTTCTCTGCTTTAGGGGATAGGTGTGCTACTGCCTGCAAGTTTCCGGACAGTCAGCCAGTTGCCCCTACAAAGGCAGACAGGCTATATAAAGTTCCTCAGTCTATTAAGTTTTTATAAACTATTCCTAAACCTGACCCAGCAGCTATAGCTTTAATTGATCCCACTGCTGCTGAACACTTAGTTGATTCCAGTCCTGGTCTTTCTGATAAAGATGGGAGAATTACTGATAAATATGGGAAAAAAGTATACACTTCTGCAACTTTGATTTTCAGAACTTTAAACTGTCATGCTCATGTGTTGAGGTTTGCTCCAATTGCAAAAGTATGAGGAATGTCTTATCTGCAGTTTCTTCTTGTAAGGAAAAACCGGCTTTAAATAATTTAGTTTCCTCTAGTTCACAAGTCACTACTCATTGTTTACAGTGTATGAATGACTCTTAATACTTCTACCACTGCTATGACCACTTGTACTGTTTTCAGGAGGTTTGCAAGGCTACATTCTCAGAAACACCCAGATGGTATTACAAATGAGATTTTAAATTCCCCTTTGCACGCAAACTTAGTTTTTGGCCTCTCTGCAGAGGTGGCCAAAATGTGTGATGAAAGGGGTAAGCTGATCCAGGGACTTCCTAAGATTTTAAGCCCCCTTTTCCAAATTTTCTGAGAGATTCTCTAACTTCTCTAATTTTGGCACAAATCACAATAAACAGCGTCTCAACAAAACACAGATAAATAGGCATTTAAGAAGTAATGGCAAGGGGTTTTCCAAAAAAAAAAAAAAAAAAAGGAAAAAAGCCTCAAACCTCCCAAAACCAAGGACAGTGCAACAAGTTCAGACAGGTTCAGTGCAAACTTCACCCCCCCCCCAAAAGGAGAGATAACTATCACAGCGGAGTGCAGCCTCCCAGACATCTCCAATGCGCAGGTGAAAGCTGCTCTCTCTAAAGCTAAAAACACAGCATCAATGGGACCGGATGGTGTCCCCGGCTGTGTGCTACACAAACTCAATGAGGAACTAAACCCGCACATAAGGCAGCTGTTTAATCTTAGCCTTACCACAGGATACGTGCCCAACAAGTGGCATACGGCAACTGTGGTCCCACTCCACAAAGGCGGTACCTCTACGGACCCTGGTAATTACCGCCCCATAAGCTTAACAAGCCTGGTCTGCAAAGCTATGGAGAGGATCATAATGGAACTCATAAACAAAGACATAGGGGACTTGCAGACATTGGACCCGACCCAGTTTGGCTTTGTGAAGTGCAGATCATGCCTTTTGAACTTGGTTGACTTCTTCGAAACAGTCACCAAGGCCATTGATGAGGGAAAGGCAGTCCATACAGCCTACCTTGACCTTGCAAAGCTTCGACACAATACCCCACTCGGGTATTATAGAGAAACTTTCCAGCTTAAATGTAAACCCATATGTCACAAGATGGGTTGCAAACTGGCTAAAGGACAGAACCCACAGGGTTAGAGTAGCTGGCGCCATGTCAGACTCCAAGCCGGTCACAAGTGGTGTCCCACAGGGCTCAGTCCTTGGCCCCCTGTTGTTCGGCATCTACTTCTCAGAAGTACAGGCTAACATAGGAGGACTATGGCTGACAAAGTTTGCAGATGACTGCAAACTGGGAGCCATAGTGGAAAGTACATTGGACACAGATATCCTTCAGAGGGGTCTCACGGAAACTGATAGCTGGTGCCAGAGCCATGGCCTGAAGTTAAATACCAAAAAATGTATAGTCATACCCTTCGGGAAAAACAAGGTAACCCCAAGCTACCATATAGGTGGCAATCCACTAAGCACAGAAGAGGTTATCAGGGACCTGGGGACCCAGGTTGACAGTGGCCTTTCTTTTGACACTCACATTGCTAAAGTGGTTAGAAAAACCTTCTACATTGCCCACCTGATCATGAAGGGATTCACATCCAGATCAAGTGAGGTTATTGTTCCCCTGTACTCTTCACTTAGACCAATGATCGAGTACAATGCCCCATTCGGGATGTATCTCACACGACACCTGCAGCAATTGGAGAGACCCCAAAAGTTCCTCACCAAAAGGATAAAGGGACTCCAAAATCTGTCATATGCTGCCAGACTGAAGAAACTCCAGCTCTATTCAGTCGCATACCGTCTGCTCAGAGGTGACCTGTGCCTGACATACAAGGCCATGTCCAACCCGGAATTAATGGGCATGCTCCACCTCAAAAAATCCAAATCTACCAGATCCACTAGAGCAAGCGACTTAAACCTTAGCACGGATATAAATAGGACATGCTGGAGGGATAGATTTGTCACCCAGAGACTCCCTATGTTGTGGAATAAAATCCCGGTCCATGTGAGGCACAGCACCTCGCTGGCTCTGTTCAAGAGAAATCTTGGCCGGTGGATGGGAGATCGTAGGTTACCCCGGGAATCATCTCTGTGTCACTGCTGGACAGAGGCACAACAAACTAATGGGCACAGTATTTTTTAACATAAGGGGTGGCGTAAGCCACAAAACTCTGGGCTAGGCTTATAAGTGCCTTAGGGCAGATAGCCTAGTATAAACCTATGAAACCTATGAACCTACAAGTCTGACAGACTACTTAAGAGACCTTGTGAACCCCTCCCACTCTGCCCCCTTTTTTTTTCTTCCAGAAAGTCTGAATATCCATTTTTTTTCTTCGGCAACAGATAGTTTCAGACAAATAGGTTCTGAATATAATTCATCAAGATTACAGACCGTAGTGGAAGAAAATACCTTTTTTCCAGGGGGGGGGGGGTCATTCTTCATTCTGTAGACCAGACGCTTATTTCCAGTGGTTCTTTATCACATGCTGTCCCAAGGAGTGACAAAACCAGTTCCACCTTCCCAGGTTGGAAAGAGTTTTTACTCAAGTAAGTTTTTAACCTTGAAAAAGCCTGGAAGTGTCCAGGCGAAAGCGCTTGGTGCTTGTATCTGTTTATTAAAGCTTTTGTGGTGGAATTACCGGGTCTACTATCGCTTATTTTGAAGGAAGGATTTTGTATTTTTGAGCTGGAATTCCTTTCTATTACATGGTTTGAGTTTTTACATCGTTAGAAACTGGTTTGCAGACATCCTCTGCTACATACTTTAAGACTTTTACCAGCTTTGTGTTGACTTGGGGCCAGGTTTGGTGTGTTGTTCCGGTTTTTGCTTTTTTTACTCAAGTATGTTCTCATAGATAAAGAAAGAAAATGCTTGGAAACCAGTTCTGGATCTTTCTTTCCTAAACCTGTTTGTGATAGTGCCCAGGTTCAAAATGATGTCTCTTCACAACTTGTTACCTCTTCCTTTTCTTTCAAGTTCCTGGGAATATTAGACTTACACGATACTTCCTGCCGCATCCCTATTCAGCCAGACTTCAGACGTTTAAGGTTTTGTGTGTATGGATCACATTAGCAATTCTTCACTTTACCCTTTGGACTATCCACTGGATTGAGTATTCACAAAGTGTCTAGCACCAGTTATACTTAATTGCAGGCTGCAGGGGATTCACATTTTTCCATATTTAGATTACTTGTTTACCTTTGCAGAGTCTTTTTCAAAGGGCTGGTAATATCTCTTAGGTGAAAGATTTCAAACAAGCTGGGATTCCAAGAGAACATTCAAAAGTCTTTCTTAACTGTTTCACACAGGATTGTGTTCATAGGATGTTAACCAGACACCTCAGTACAAAAAGCTTTTCTTCCACAGGAAAACTAGATATATATCTAAAGCTATTTCTAAAGTTTTTCACTCAAACTTTGGTAGGGTTGCCACCTTTCTACTGTGCCATTTCCTGACAAACAAGCCCCGCCCCATGCACAATCAAGCCACACCCATTCCTTTTAATAGCCACACCCCTTTACTCTAGCACCCTTCAGCATAAGTCTTTAATATCACATACAGTTACCAATAAGTAGAAAAATGTGCAACGAGTCAAAAGTAAATTAAAAAAACTTTATTTAGCAATACTTCAAAAGGTTCACTACATACAACAGTACATCACACACAAGCATGGGAAAACTAAGCCCAAGTCTCATATCACAGGTAGTACTAAAATGGAAATACAATTAGATATTAAAAACACCAGTTCATTCAAAGCAGTACATTAAGGGTTCACCACACACAAAAGTAAAAGAAAAGCAACTGTTTAAAGTATCTTCAGTTTTGCTAGAAATCATTGCTTATACTTGAAGCTATATTTGGCATTTGATCTAGCAGCCTCAAGTAATGGCTGGTTATTTCTCACAAATGAATAAAATTGCGAACAACTCATGTTAAAGTTTAGCTTGACCTGCAACTCTGCCTTCACAAGTGACACAAGCATTCTATTTCTTACATCAGTCCACGCATTCCCCGTAAGTGAAAAAAACCTTTCCACAAAGCTATTGCTGAGGGGGATTGAAAGAGCAAACTGCACCAGTCTGTAAAGTGGCTTGCAGTCTGGAGCTTTACTAAAAAACGTCACCCAGCGATCACTTACAGATGCCTCTGTCATCTGTAACAGGGCTGGCAATGCAGCAGTTAAAGTACAGTAGTCTGAGTAAAGTGCTTCAATGTCCACATCCAATTTGAAGAGGTCTGCAACTGTACACAGTTCTGGCCAAGTTACAGGATGTTGGAGGCTGAGGACCTGCATAGCTTTAAAGGGACTATTATCATAGTCAAACCACTTCTGTAGGTAACAAAGTGCTTTACTGTAAAAATCACAGAAGGCCCTACAGACCTGCTGTGCGACAGCTGGAGTAAAGTGCTGTAAGGCAGATGAAACTTTAGTACCAAAGAACTGGTCATCTAGCCTTCTCTGCAACTCATCTTTTAGACTTTTCATCACGGTGTACAACTCTGGAGCAGAGAGAGTGTTACTTTCAAGTTTTGCTATAGACTTGTGGAATACCTGCAGGATGTAGTGCATGAAATGTATGTAGCACTCTGCCTCAGACACATCCCCACTGATGCCATCCTCATCGGCCTCCACAAATTTCCAGATAAGGGGTGACAGTCCTCAGGCCCTTGACTAATAAAATAACTTTTAATAGCAGGCCAACATTCTACCAGCCTTGCCACAGCTGGGAACAAAGACAGCCACCTTGTTACAACATGTTGCATTATTTCCTTAAAGTCCTGGTCTAGGAAAGAATAGAAGCCTTTCAACAGTGCCATTTTTTTAGCAGATGCTGAAAACTCACTATGTACTTTCAAAACCAGAGTCTCCACAGCAAACTTTGCAAGGGCCTTGCTTGCATGCTTGGCACAGTTATGTATTACATGGCATAAACAGTTTGCTGCAATGATGTGAGGCACCTCAGATTTCAAACTTTTAAAAACAGACCTGTGCTTTCCATAATTGACTGAGGCATTGTCTGCAGCATAGCTAGCAATGTTTTGTACTTTGAGTCCTTTATGCACAAGGATGTCCTTTATTCTAGTAAAGATACATTCAGAACTTTCGTTATGATCCTCATAGAAATCAAGGAGTTTCTGTTGTGTGCCATGGGTGTGAGTAAAGTACTGAATAAGTAAAGGGAACATTTTTCTGTTCCCTTTATTGGATGCATCTGATCCCACTGAGAAATAGGAATTGCCAAGTTCCTGCAGAAGGAGCTCCTCTGAATGAGGTGCAAGAACATTCATGACAATACTCTCAGAGTTTGTCTTCCCACAGGTGAATTTCGAAGCCAAAGTAGAATCAGGGAAGACTGTCGGTGCCAGCTTACCTCCACAATCTATGGATACATATGAGTGACCATGTTTCACTCCATGATAGACTGGTGTCACTTCAGCTGCAGTGACTTTGGAAGCTTCACTGGTTACACTATGTGGCTGAATAAACTTGGTCATTACGAGGTTCTGCCTCTGGAACTGAAGGCTTTGATGATGTTTGTCGGACTTCTGAGGGCTTTTCAATGCCTTTTCCCCATCCCATTTTACAGTGAAAGTTGTTCCACAGGATGTGCACTTTGCCATGGCATCTGCATTTGGAACAGGTCGCACCCATGAGTAGCTTTGCTCCCACACCTTATTATAACTGCAGAAAAACCTCTTAGGAGACGCGCTTTCAACCTCTTCTTGATGATCCATTGACCTTTTCCTGAACATGATTCCTGTAGGATCCTTGCTCAACACTACAATAAACCAAAACGGCTATTAATAGAAAATCAAAACACTTGTGACCAACACCAGTGCCTGGTGGGGCCTGTGTCAGTCAGTAGCCACTAGCCAGAGTTCACATTCACATGTGAATCTCCGGACTTTCACACCCTAGTAATACCAAGTTGGTATAGGGAAAAAAAAATGAGACTCCTCATGAAAAATTACAGTGAAGGTAAAGCAATGAAAGGCAGAAGCAACTCCTGTCTGAGGGACTTTCTGCAGCTGTTACATATGAACCTGGTGTGACAGCAGAATATGCACAGAAGGCATTCAACTGTGTGTAAAACACATGGGTCAGAAACTACAGCAATGCACCAAATTAAGGCCCTCTACTTTTATGTAGAACCCAGCGCAAACGTTATCCAGCTGAGTCTGAACACAGCAAGAAAGTTCAGGCATACTGTGGACTGACAAGACAACGATGAAATACATGGCAGCTCAGCAATCATACCCTCTGGCTACAATTGTAATAACTTGCATAAAGACAAACAGGACATAGTGTGGGCCGACACAATGATAAACATGAAATATGTAACTCAGCAATCATAATACCCTCTGGCTGCAACAGTAATAACTTGCATAATGATAAGAGACCGTATGGGCAGACATAAAGGCAATTCCGTAGCCCCACAATTCCAGATGCAACACCCCATATTAAGTGCAAAGCACAGAGACCAGTCAACTTGGGGCTGGTTTCTCCCCTTTTCCACTCCAGATCCTCACCACCACCTCCTCCCACTGGCACAGTTAGAGTTGAGCATAGTGGCCAAGTGAAGACCTCCAGCACCCTATTTATCAAACAGTGCTTTGGGCCCCTGCTAAAGCAGTTGAGACACACTTGAGGTCTGATTTATATACACAAGGGAAAGGCTGGCACAAGTTTACTAACTATGCCCCCCTTTTCCCCAGACTACAACATAATCAGCCAGCTACTCCTTATAAGCAACTTTAAGGCCCTAACAAAGTGTGTTCAGTCTTACTGTGCAATAGTAATAAACATTGCTAGTTTGACCAATGCCAAGGTAGTGGCCCAGTGTCACTAAATAAATATTTAAGTAGTCTCAAAATTTAAATACCTACACAACAAAACGTTAGAAAATATCCTGTGTATATTCACTGAAACAAGCTCAAAACCACATGAGATACTTCACATTGACAGTCCCAAAGAAAAGCAACTACATTAAGCCTTGCTATATACCCAAGACACCTAGGAAGAAACACAGGTCAAGGTAAACATCACGGTGATGATAGACTAGAAAAGACAGTTCTACAGTCCAAGCATCCTATACAAATCATGTAGTCATATATTCACTGTAACATCAAATGAACTAAGCTTTTGGTATAGACGGTATACCCTAGAAAACACAGATAAAAGGTAAACAGTTGTGATCACAAACTAGACAAAAAAGCTACATTTAAGCCTCACTATAATACGAAGACTGTACACCCTAGAAAGACACCCTAGGAAGAAACACAGGTCAAGGTAAACATCACGGTGATGATAGACTAGAAAAGACAGTTCTACAGTCCAAGCATCCTATACAAATCATGTAATCATATATTCACTGTAACATCAAATGAGCTAAGCTTTGGTATAGATGGTATACCCTAGAAAACACAGATAAAAGGTAAACAGTTGTGATGACAAACTAGACAAAAAAGCTACATTTAAGCCTCACTATAATACGAAGACTGTATACCCTAGAAAGACACCCTAGGAAGAAACACAGGTCAAGGTAAACATCACGGTGATGATGGACTAGAAAAGACATTTCTACATTCCAAGCATCCTATACAAATCATGTAATCATATATTCACTGTAACATCAAATGAGCTAAGCTTTGGTATAGACGGTATACCCTAGAAAACACAGATAAAAGGTAAACAGTTGTGATCACAAACTAGACAAAAAAGCTACATTTAAGCCTCACTATAATACGAAGACTGTACACCCTAGAAAGACACCCTAGGAAGAAACACAGGTCAAGGTAAACATCACGGTGATGATAGACTAGAAACGACAGTTCTATAGTCCAAGCATCCTATACAAATCATGTAATCATATATTCACTGTAACATCAAATGAGCTAAGCTTTGGTATAGATGGTATACCCTAGAAAACACAGATAAAAGGTCAACAGTTGTGATGACAAACCAGACAAAAAGCTACATTTAAGCCTCACTATAATACGAAGACTGTACACCCTAGAAAGACACCATAGGAAGAAACACAGGTCAAGGTAAACATCACGGTGATGACAGACTAGAAAAGACAGTTCTACAGTCCAAGCATCCTATACAAATCATGTAATCATATATTCACTGTAACATCAAATGAGCTAAGCTTTGGTATAGACGGTATACCCTAGAAAACACAGATAGGTAAACAGTTGTGATGACAAACTAGACAAAAAGCTACATTTAAGCCTCACTATAATATGAAGACTGTACGACAGACACCCTAGGAAGAAACACAGGTCAAGGTAAACATCACGGTGATGACAGACTAGAAAAGACAGATCTACAGTCCAAGCATCTTATACAAATCATGAAGTCATTATATATTCACTGCAACCAAGTCCAAAACCAGATTAGAAACTGTTCTAGTTAATAATCACCACGTTGAACATCTAGATAGTTACACACATCTTGTCACCATCAATGAATGAGATAGTGCCAGCACAGTTAGTGAATTAATATAAATTTAATATTTAAAAAATTCACTAGTAGCTGTGCTGGCAATATTTCATTCCCCTTGTCACACTAATCTTTGAAAATCTACCTTAATTCCAAATAATTCATCCATTAAAAAAATTCCACTTACCTCCAGAAAAATCAGCAGCAGGACTACTTAAACAAGCTCTCAGCAGCAGAAGAGAACAGGCAGCTAAAGGGCCAGCAAGCAGGGGAACACACCACCACCCAGTCCACAGCACTTCTCCTCCAGGGCAAGACTCCAGCAAGCAAGGCAAGCAGCAGGGCTAAGGCAATCCTTCCAGGCAGCAGGGCTAGGCAATCCTTCCAGGCAGCAGGCAATCCTTCCAGGCAGCAGGGCTACCGAACCAGCAATCCACCGAAGACGTCCAAGAAATTTCAGATCTTAAGCACCACCTTTTACAGTACAGAGTAAAAGGTAAAACTAGAAGCTGAAGCGCCGCTTTTTATGCAGAAATTTTTGCGGGCTTTGCGGGGATTTGACTTGCAACTCTACGTGTTGATTGGCTGCTTGCTGCACGAGCCTCGTCTGCAGCAAGCAGCCAATCAACGAGAGTCCAAGACGGGAATGTTTTTTTTTTTTTTTTTTTTTTAAATACGCACTGACGAGCCTGACGTCGCTATTTCCGGACTTCAAGAGCAAGAACCGGAGAACCGGAGTGCCCTACTGATTTCCGGGCACTCCGGAAAAAAAACGGAGGGGTGGCAACGCTAAACTTTGGTCACTGCAAGGGAATATGTCAGGATGTTGTTTTCATGGCTTCTGTGATTCTCATGATATACTTGGCTAGACTCCCTGTGATAAAGATACAAGAGTATCTGAAGTCTGCTTAGTCCCAGCATCAACACCATTTTTCTTTTCAAATACCAATGCTGGGGTATGTCAGAAAAGAAATCATTTGGTAGAGACCATAGATATCCTTAAATCCAGGTCTTCCCTTTTCCCTTCCTATTCCAAACCAGTCAGTTACAACAGATGCCTCAAACTTTGCTTGGGGAGCAGTTTCAGAAGGAATAAATGTGCAGGGTGCATGGGACACCAAGGACAGATGCAGGCACATACATACCAAAGTGATATCTGCCCTGATCAAGGCACTCAAGTCTTTAAATCACCTTTGATCCCTGGGACCTCTTCAGGTTGTTACAAACAATGCCAGAGTAAAATGGTACATCAACAAGCAGGGGGAATCCAGGTCACACCCCTTTTGCAGACTAGCCGTATCATCTTGGGCTATAGCTTCACAGCACAATCTCACTCTACAGGTATCCTACATTTTGTCAGAGCAAAAGTGTGTGGCAGACAAGCTGAGCAGAACCAGGGCAGGCCCACACAAATGGAAACCAGATCATGGGGTCTTCCAAGATTTGATCCATCTGTGGTTGACTTCAAGAAGACATCTTTGACTCCTCTCTGAACAACCAACTGGCAAGATCCTGTTCCAGGGCTCCACGCAAGAAAGCTTGGAAGACAGATGTCTTCTTTTCCTTGGACAAGAATGTTCTTGTATGCTTTTCCACTCTCTGCACCGATATCCAGAGTACTTTTGAACATTCAGAAGAAATCCTCCAAGATCATTGTGGTAACTCCCATCTGACCCAGGCAGCCGAGGTTCTTCCTTCTTTTGGAAATGGCCAGGGCAATTACCACAACCTACCTCACAAAACGGATCTAATGACACAAGAGCAGGGTATTTGATATACCCTGACGTCAATCAACTTCAAATGACTGCCTGGGTGATAGGGTCTTAATTCCTTTTAGGCACCTGTTTATGGGGGATGTGTAGCAGGTACTAATAGAGGCACAAAAGCCTGCTACTAGAAAATCATATATTAATAAATGAAAAAAGTTTTTCTAGTTGGTTCCAACAACATAACCAGCACCAATTTAGGGCTAGCTGTTCTCTGCTTTTACAATATTTGTGTGAGTTATTATCCTATGGCTTTTCATACTTCTCTAATAAAAGTTAATTTATCGGCTATTTCAATGCAGTCTCGTATCAAAATGGTTTTGAAAGGGGGTTTGCACAAGAGGCCTTCAAGTACGTTGGTGACCTCTTCCTTGGGATCTTAATTTTGTATTAGAGATGCTAACACTTGTTCCATTTGAGCCAGTTAACCTCTCTGACATGAGGTTCACAGCATGGAAAACAGTTTACTGACTGTTCTAACCTCTGCAAAAAGAGTATCTGAGTTGCAAGCTCTTATGGTGAGTCAACCCTAGCTCACTTTCCATGGGGACAGGGTTTCTTTGAGAACTAATCCTTCTTTAATGCCTAAAATGGTGTCAGAGTTTACTTTAAGCCAAACTGTCCACCTCCCCAGCTATCCTTCCTGAACCTAAAATGAGGGAGAAAGGATACTCCATATACCTTGGATGTCCACAGACAACTCGGGTACCATCTTGACAAAACAATCTTTCAGACCCTTGGTTCAATTGTTCATCTCTTGTAAAGGTAAGAAGAAAGGGCGACCATGTTAAGAGGCTATTTCCAAATGGTTGTCTCAGGCTATGACCTTTTATGTTCAACATAACAAAACTATTCCAGGCAGGGTCAAGGCCCACTCTACCAGGGTCTTAGCTTCATTTGTGGCATTTTGGAAAGGGTTGGATTTGAAAAGTATTTTAGAAACTGCTATTTTGTCCTCTGTGCATTCTCTTACAAAGGAGTATAAGCTTGATTCCTTCCCTAGGTCCAGGTCAGGTTTGCTAGGACCATTCTCCAGGAGCTCCTGGACTCTTCTCCTTCCACCTCCCATTGCAGAAAGCCTGGGTAATCTACCCATATAACTACTGCAGCAGTGATCAATATGATGATCAGTTGTGTATGTAAACTTACCATAACAGCACATGTTCTAATGATCACGGCTGCAGGAGCTGTTCCCTCCCTTTATCCTCCTCGTTTTTTTTGTTGTGCTTTTATGCCAGGGTGTGGACATTTAATTTTCGTTGCTCTTAGCACTGTCCATTCATGGCTCAGCCTCCCTCTCTCTGCTGGCAGGAAAGCTCTGAAAGACTGGATGCCTAAACTTGGCTTTTAGTCAACTCAGCACGTGCTGCTTGACAGTTTGGGATTGTGGAAGGTATCTTGAAGCTTTGGAATCTGTCCGACTGTTATATTCTTGACAGGATATAACACCACATAGCTAAGGCTATTGCAACAGTGATCATTTGAACATCTATCTACTGTTATAGTAAGTTTACTTACAGACTGGATACCTGCCAAAAACAAGGCAGATACTGACATAGGCTGAATGGTATGGCAGTGACCACATCACAGGCCCCAAGAAAATAATAAAAAAAAGTACAGTTATGTGCTTTGTCTAAATAATATCGGAGCTTGCAAATCCTAGGTACGAAGAACCTTCTCACAAATTGCAGAGAAGGGACAAAGAAGGAAGCTGGATAAACTGATTAAGGGACAGCTCATTAACCATCTTGGGCATAAAAGAAGGATTCCTACGGAGAGACACTCTGTCTCTATGAGGGACTGCCATCAAGACCTGTAGTTCAGATAACCCCTCTGGCAGAGATTAAAGCAACCAATAAAATAGTCTTCCAGGTACAATGTTGCAAAGATGAAGAGGCAGCAGGCTCAAAAGGAGTCTGAGTTAGCTTTTCAAAGACAAAATTAAGATGCCAAGGAGGAGGAGGAAAGGGCCACAAAAAGTCATTAAACAACATAAACCTCTGCATCATACAGTTTACTTTCATGTGTATGCTAATTCCTTCTTTACAAATGTTAAAACTAGATTCAACACATCTTAGCCTCACTTCCACAGTATCCAGCATTTCTCTATCATATAAGCTGAAGAAATCCATTTAGCTGGAGAAATTAACTTTCTAAGGTTAACATTTCCAGCTTTAATAAAATAACAGACATACAAATACCATTTAAATTGTTTCAAATGTAACCCTTGCTTGAACACCTGTTCTTCCATCCTGATCACTCTTTAATACAAGCAGAAGTGATTAACTTCAGAATCAATGAAGTCTGAGGCATCCTGGCTCTGAGGCCCAGAGGGACTGAGCCCTGACTGCAACCCAGGTGACATGGGCTCGATTAGCGGCTCTAGCATTGCAGGACCCAAGCAGGAAGGGAGATCACTGAAGTGGTGTACCTGCTTGTCATTCAGAAGATGGGGAGGGTAAGGTTCACTCAAGGACACAGTAAGCACCGTGACCTCCATGGTGTACACTGGAGGGACCACTACTCATGCTTCGTGAGGAGCGGCATGGCTGCTTGGAGGGAATGTTCCTTGCAGATCCGAGGGGAAGATCCATCACCACCATCTTATTGCACATATCTCTCCTACAGTTTGTGTGTGCAGGGGGGGAGTTAGGACATAAAACAGAAAACTTCAAACTACCCTGATTGCTGTCTGAATAATTGCCCCTCAGGCAGCCCTCACCCAATGTGGAGAATGAATATGTCAACTGGCCATATGGGGGCTGATGATTGACACGTAGTTGGGTCAAAGAGAATAAAATCAATAATGGAAGAAATCTGAGGCAACAACTTTACCTACGGTTAGTACCACGTCAATAAGCAGAGTTTCAAAATGAGTTTAGGGTGAGACTTCCTAGTTTGGATCAACAAAGAATTAGTAGACCTGCAGATGTTTCTTGTCCAAAAAAAAGAAGTTATGTCTTACCATAACGTTCCATCTGTGTTGTTGATCTTCGTTCATTCATTACTAATGGGTTATCGGTTCCATCCTCGGAACCGAGCCAGCCAATATCAAGCTCGCGTCAGCCAAAAACTCTTGCGCCAAGGTCCTACCCAGAATGCTCTGCTCCCTGTTACCTCAGATTGAGTTTACAAGCTCACAGATAAAAGTAGAGGCTACCTCTGGTCATAACAGACCTACAATAAAGGAGTACATGAGCTTAACCAGGAGCCTCTGGATGGGGGACGGAGGGTGGGAAGTAATGAATGAATGAAGATCAACAACACAGATGGAACATTATGGTAAGACATAACTTCTTTATCTGATGTTAATCTTCATTCATTCCTTACTGATGGGACAGAGTCCCCAGCTACCTGTATCCCTGGGTGGCCCTCATGGAAGGACATTCCTGAGCACCATGGAGCCAAAGGAAGCTCTACGTCTGGAGGTCAAGTCCAACTTGTAATGAAGAATAAAGGTATGAGGTTTGGCCCAAGTTGCAGCTGAGGAAATATCATTGAGGGAAGCCTTAGCATGGAAAGCTGCTGAAGTTGCCATAGATCTTGTAGAATGTGCTTTCACTCTGAGGCAAGGTGAGATTGTTTTTGTAGATAAAGGTAATACAATTTCTCAACCATGAAGCCAATGTAACTTTTGATACAAGATGACCTCATCTAGGTCCAGAAAAAGCCAGAAACAGTTGGTCTGATTTACGGGTAGATTTTGTTCTGTCCAGATAAAATTGTATTTGCCTATTAACATCCAATGAGTGCAGGCAATACTCTCCCTTGTTAGAATGGTTAGGAAAGAACACTGGAAGATCAACAGATTGGTTGACAGATCGCTCTGACACCACTTTTGGTAAAAAGGAAGAATTAGTTCTCAGTGATACCCTATCCTTATGGAAGGTAAGATAGGGAGGTTTGATGCATAAGACTTGAAGTTCTGACAAGCATCTGGCTGATGTGATTGCAATCAGAAACAAAGTTTTCCAAGAGAGATATTGTACATCACATGATGATGCAGGTTCAAAGGGGGGAGCTGTTAGAGCTTGCAGAACCAATGCCAAACCCCAAAGTTGTACCGGTTCTCTAAAGGGAGATTTTAGGTGGATAACCCCTTTCAAGAAAGTTTTACAGAGTCTGTGCGACATAAGTGAAGAATCTTGAAAACCAATGTGAAAATTTGAGATGGCAACTAAATGCACACGAATAGTAGAGGCAGACACCCCAGAGTGAAAAAGATGTGATAAGTAATCCAGTACCACTGAAACTGGGGCTGACAAGGGGTCTAACTGTTTATTCGGTTTACCTTTAGATGTGCGTTTTGCACACAGGCGAACACCACTTGTGCAAAAGGCAGTCTGCAAGATTTGCAAACGCTGAATGGAAAAAGGTTTGAATATGCAATCAGCGAATGCACAGTGGGATTCGTTCATTGCACATTCGACATTCTGGGGTGGATTGCCCTATAGTGGGGATCGGGAAATGGTTCCTTTCCCCACTGTAGTGCGATCTCGGATTTAGAATAATAAAGTAGGGGGTGTGGGGGGTGCAGGGGGCATTAAGGACTGTCAATGTTTACACTTTCGTGGTTTTGAGTTGCTCATATGAGCACTCGAACCACTGTGATTCGAGTTTTTAAAGGTAAACCGTTTATTCGCTGCCCATAGAGAAAACCTTTACCATTTGCTAAGACAAATTAGTCTGATGGACAATTTATGAGATGCAATAAGAATATTGCGCACAGGGGACGAGAGGTTTTCATGCCTGGCAATCACTAGAAGTGAAGAAACCAAGCTGACAGTTTCAGGGTTGTTAGATTGGGGTGAATCAAACCCTATGGATGGGAGATCAATGTTGGTGATGAATTGAGGATCCATGGTTGATCTAACAGGTGAGGCCAGAGGAAGGGAAACCAGACTTGTCGAGGCCAGTATGGAGCAATGAGGACCACTTTGCTCTTCAACTGTTGTGCTTTCTTCAGAAATTGAGAGATGAGGGGAAGAGGAGGATAAGCATAAAGTAGACCAGAGGGCAAAGCGTGGACTAGAGCATCTCTCGGTGACTGTCCCCGAGGGGGGATTAGGGCAAAATAGTCACTGTACTTGTAAGTTGGTTGGGGAGGCAAATAGGTAGCAGCAAGGCTGGCCCCAGAGGTTGAAGATTTTTGCCGCTATCATAGGATTAAGGGACCACTGATGAGGTTGCAGAGTGCACCTGCTCAATTTGTCCACTATCACGTTGGAGCTCCCGGGAATGTGCACTGCAATTAGAAAGTGGTTGGAAGCTATTGCCCATTACCATATTCTCAAGGCCTCTTGGCATAACGAGTAAGATCTGGTGCCCCCTTGTTTGTTGATATACCAGACCACTGACATGTTGTCTGATTGGATCGCAATAGTCCCTGACGGAAGGATGGAATGAAATGCCTGCAATGCTAGTAGCACTACCCTCAGTTCCAGGACACTGATATGCAAAAGGGTCCCTGTCTCCGACCGTGTGCCTTGGACTGAGTTTCCCTGACATAGCCCCCCCCCACCCAATCAGGGTGGCGTCCATGGTCACCGTGACTATCGGTTGATGGGGGTTGAAGGGGCAAGACCACTGTTGGGATTTCGAGACGTCCACCAGAGTAAATCTTGCTTGCATTTCTGAAATACACTTATCTGAAAAGACAAAGTATGTTGTAGAGTTTATCACTGAGTGAGAAGTAGCCACTGAAGGAGCCTCATGTGGAATCTGGCTAGAGGAACAATGGAGATCGAGTCTGCCATTGACCCCAAGAGTTGGAGTACAGATCAAGCGGGAGATTTGTGGAGACAGAGCAGCGGCTGAACTTGTTGCCTTATTCTCTGAAGCCTGTGGTCCAGAAGGGATGCTGTGCAATTTCTTGTGTCCAACAGTACCCCTATAAATTCCAAAGACTGAGTTGGGGTCGTGTTGGATTTCTCCCAGTTTATAGTGATTCCCAGGCTTTGAGCTGTTAGGAGAGTGTAGTGCAGGGCTTCTTCCAGTAGACGCTTGGTGGGGGCGGTGAGGTGCCAGTCATCTAGATATGATAATGCCTGGAATCCTTGAAGTCGCAAGTGAGTGATAACCACTGCCATGCATTTGGTGAACCCTCTGGGGGCTGCAGACACACCGAAGGGCAGAGCTCAAAACTGGTAGTGACTGGCTCCTATGCAGAAGCGGAGGTATCTTCTTGAGCGTTTGTCCATTTTTATGTGGTAATACGCATCTTGAAGATCTACAGAGCACATCTAATCATCTTCTTCCAGAAGAGGAAGGATAGAATGAACCGTGACCATCTGGAATTTCTCTGTTTTTACAAATTTGTTCAGTGTGCCGAGATCCAGAATTGGTCTCCAGTCACCTGTCTTTTTTGGCACTAAAAAGAACCTTGAGTAAAAACTGGATCCTATCTGGTCTGGGGGGACCATCTGGATGACTCATTTTTTGTAGCAACTTTTGGATTTCATGTGTTGCTGCTTCCCTTTGACTGGGTGGAACATCAGGTAATACTCTGGATGAGACTGGACAAAGATGGAAGGGGATGCAATAGCCTCTGGATATTATCCATTGTACCCAAGAGTCGGGGGTTATATTTTGCCAGGCAGCGGGGTACAAGGAAAAACTACCCCTGACTGCTTCCAGAGGTGAGCAGTTAGGCAATGCTTCAGGAGTGCTGATAGGGTTTGACCAGAGAAGGAATCTCTAGAACCCCAGTTTCACAGACCTCGTCTGCCCCAAAAGGGGTGTCTTCCATTGGAGTTTCCCCCTCTGCCTCTAAGGGAGAACTCGGTACATGCATCCCGGAAAGAGCCCTGTGATTTCCTGTGCCACATTTTCCCGCACATCTGATTTCTGGAGTAGATTCGCTGAGGAGTGGAGTGTCTGGCACAAACAGCAGACAGGGTCTTGCCATCCTGTTCACACCTTGCCAGTGTATCTTTCACTTTAGGGCCAAACAAAGAAGTGGCCTTGATGGGGCATTAACGAAGGAAGCCTTAAAGGAGTCCGCAAAGGTGCACCCAGGCATGCTGTCTGGTGACTATACCCACGCCTGCTGCTCTAGCCACCCCTTCCGTTGCATGAGAAATAAGATGCATGGAAGAGTTGGAAATGGACTCTAGGGTGGCTGAGAAGCCATGTTGTCATGGACATCATCAGAAACAGCTCCTGCCAAGGTTTCAGAGAGTTGGTTGATAAGATCCCTCTGAACCCTGGTAAAGTGTGCCAAATAGTTCAAAGACCTTACGGCAAAGGTCGATGAAGCAAACACATGCTTCCCTAGTCTGTCAATCACCCAGGACTCCTTGGGCGGATGGACAGTTTGTCTCTCTTCTGCCAAATCCTTCTTAGTTGCAGCTGCCACCACCATAGCATCTACTGGAAGACCTCATGACCAATGTGGGTGCACAGCTGGGGGCGATAATATTTTATCCGTTCTCCTTAGTATCGTTTTCAGGGTGTCAGGAGCCTTCCATGCGTGCTGGATGAGCTCATAGGCAGGCGGGGTGACCCAGGAGGTAGGGGGCTGGGCAAGAAAAGCCTCCAGGAATACAGATTCATCAAAAGAAGGATTAGAGGACTTACAGTCACCCCTCTAAGGATCTTGAGGATGTCACCAAAGGACACTTCATCAGAGGGTGACCGTGGGGACCCTTCCCCGTCATCAAAATCTGTATCTTCAGTCAATGACTCCTCAGTGGAGTCCATGTGCTTCTTCTTTCACAATGCTTTGTGAGGTACTTCCTCAGTGGGAGTCGTCTGAGGAAGAAAAACCTGAGGCCCTTGTGTCTGATGGTTGTGGCTTGTGACACTTGCGGCACAGAGGGGGGAAGAGGACTCTGACAAGTGGGATTTGCCTGGGGAGGCAAGCGCCCTCTCCATGGCCTGAAAGGCCAGTTCACCCAAGGAGGAATGGGAGCCTGGAACAGAGCATGACAACCTCGGAACTGGGGTCACACCCAGCCCCAATGAGCCCACCCCCAGACCAGGAGTCTCAAGAGTACCGTTAACCATGAAAAAGCGAGGACCCCTGGAGGATGCCACAGAAAACAATCAGCATTGAACCAGGAATGCCCTCCCCCATGGCACAGCTACTGGCCTGAGAAGAGCCTGATGTCCAGTGCACCGAGGGCCACAAGGACGACTCCAGTCCCAAAGTGAGCTCCACTATTGGAGTCGGAGGAAGGAAAGCTGCTGTCGGAGTAATAGGCTTTGAAACTTGGGTAGACGTCGAAGGAGGAGTGTACGATGGAGTTTGAGGAGATATACGTTCACCTGATGGAGGGAAGGTGGACTTCAATGGGTGACAGAAGCCTTTGGCCACAAGCACCTGCTCAACAAGCCGCAACACATCTTGTTCAGTGAGACTCTTGGTTGAACTCATGGAGAAAGCTGATGGCGATTCTGACCTTTCTTGAAAAGGACTACATTGACTGCCAGAAAATGGATCCAATGAAGGAGAACACTTGGTCCTTGCTAATTCAATAGGTGCAGAGCCCGGAACCAAGGATATCTGCACCAAAGAAAACGGTGTGGAAGTAGTCTGTGCCGACATCAGCACCATAGTAGTTGAAGGTGTCTGCACTGTAAAGGCAAAAGTCTGTCCCCATGGGTTTGGTGCCGTCGAGGAAAGTGTCTGCACTGATAAGGACAGTACCGAAGAACATGGCACAGAAAATGTCTGCGTCGTGGAGTAAAGAAAAGTCATACTTGGAGCCGAAGGGGACTGTACCTGCATGGACAGTGCCGGTAAGGGCTGTGACAGAACTGTCAGAGCCATAGTTGTCTACACCGGGAACTCCGGTGCCAGTATTGATAAGGAAGACATGGCTGGAGCTAGAATCATTTGGGGCGGCGCAGAGCCTGGAGCCGATAGCGTCACAGGTGGCAGCTCCAAAGTAGTAATCAATTTTACCTTCTTATAAGTCAACACCTTACGATCTACAGAGGGAGAAGAGGGGAGCAACTTCAATGATGAAGAGGAAGAATGCCTTTTACAGGGTTTAACAGGAGGTGGTGAGCCCTCTGACCCAGAAACAACCTCAGAGAAAGGAGACTTGGGAAGACCTTTCAAACTTAACTTATTCTTCCTCTTGTTAAGAGGCCTGGTAGAAAAATGTTTACAAATCAAACTCGGGGGGGGGGGGGACAGTAGACACAAGTCATGGCCAATGGAAAGCGGTAACTTACAGCCGCAATCCTTACACTGCTTGAAACCAATGCTACTTTTCTTATCCAACATGATGTGGAGAAGAACAGTACCAAAAGGAAGAGGAAAGGCTACCCAAAAGGGTAAGATGAGAAAAGGAAGGATTACCAATGATGGTAATGAAGAATTACCTCAAAGGTAAGAAAAAGGGTAATAAAGGGAAAAGACTAAAGGGAGAGAGTCTAAAGTATACAATAGGATACGAAAATATAAGTAGAAACTATTTGAAAATATTTAAAGTAAGAACAATGTATAAAACCTTTAAAAAATTAGACAGCTGACAGAGTGGTTTGACACGGCTGTACAGCAACGCGGCAAACGAGATCTAAGGTAACAGGGAGCAGAGCATTCTGTGTAGGACCTTGGCTCGAGAGTTTTTGGCTGACGCGAGCTTGATATTGGCTGGCTCAGTTCCGAGGACGGAACCGATAACCCATCAATAAGGAATGAACGAAGATTAACAACATCAGATCACTACGTTTTTACTTTGACAGTTCTTAATTGCCACTAAGGGACAGCTATCTACAACCACTTACTACAAAAGAGTAAAGTACAACAGATGATGAGGGGCTAGTTAGGTTGTACATTAAAATCTTATAGACTATTGCACATTTTATTTTATTCATTTTTTAGTCATTCAGGCTCACAAAGAATATGTGCCTTTCCAGAAGTGATCTTGAGATTGCTGCCTGATGAAATAACAAGGTCAATGTAACCCAGAATGTACAAGCAAACTAAGGAAATAAAATGTAGAGCTAATAAAGCTCATTAGCAGCCCATTCGGCAGCTTAAACGGATGCTTTTTGACCTGCTCGGGTTCTAGTTTTTCACTGGTTTTTAGCCTGTAACGGCTATGTTATTAAATTGAAGCTAGCTTTACTCTGGGGCTTAAAACAGCTGCTGTAGGTCTTGTTTGAGTACTATTTTTTAGCCTGTAATGGCTGTATTGAAAGTTGGGAACTAATTCACCTCGCAGGTTATATGGCTGATGTATGTCTTGCTTGGGCACTATTTTTAGCCTCTATCGGCTATTCTGTATATTGGGAGCCAGTTCTAGTCGGCTGATTAATCAGCTGCTGTCTGTGTAGCTAGTGTACTAGATTTTTAGCCTATTTACGGCTACTTCGTAAGTTAGGGGCTAGTTTCTAGTTTTTATTTCCTTAAATAAAATAAAACTGTATGGCCATTAGCATCTCGTGGCCCACGTGGAAGTCACTATGTGCGTGCTGAAACCCACCAGTCGATGCAACTGCTGCTTGTGCTACAGCCATCAAGAAGATTGGGAACCATATCTACTTTTACTTATTTTTATTTTTAAAATAGAAAACTTAATAAATACATACATAAATAAACAATTAAAAAGGTCGGGAATAGCCTTTTATCATCACGCTAACCATTTGGAAGCTAGTAAGTGAGAGCCTATGCTCACTTGTTGATCCCCATGCTGTTTGTATTGCCTTTGGGAACTAATTTCTAGCCTGCAACAGCTACTACTTTCCCTCAGGGAGCTACTCATAACAGTTACTTGCCCTATTAAGTGTATAAGCTATTGTTTTAGCCTTTCTCAATAGCCCTCACGCTATCAGCTATAAAGTTAATTATCTCTACATTTTACTGTAACAATTAAGGGTCTCATGGAGTAGATACCTTAAAAAACTTTTTTAATAACTAGTAACATCCAGTGAGTGCTCTGTTGCTAATCTCAAAAGATAACTCCTCTACCATTATGACTGGCATGCTAGCCTAGTCAGCGAATGGTAACTGTGGAATGCTAAGACTACATTAATGGGAACTATTTAGAGGTAAAATGCCTGAATATCTGTCCCTGTTAGTCACTGCATACTTCTACAGAATTGTTTAATGATGCACTATATGTTGTAATAAATAATGTGCTGCCTCCTTTGACCAAAGCTTAGTGTAGAGTATGAGCCTGCCTGCTACCACAGCCCTAACTCACACCAGGTGATTATACACTGAAATCCTGATATTTCTAAATGCATTTTTCCTGATTTATGGCTATACTGTTTTTCTCATGCATTTATGTCTGTTTATTTCTTTAAGCTAACAAGTAGTATGTTGCCCTCTTGAGCCTACAGAATATGACCTGCTAATTAATATCACAGAATTACAATCCCACTTATGATACTGGTAGCTTCTAGCATTAATAAGTGAATTTACAAATGCTGTTTTTTATAAAATTGCCTTAACTATCATACATAATGCTAGCTTCTTGCTACTCACCACCACTGTTGTCTCTCTCTCCCACAAGTACCCTGCTCTTCATTGTGCTGTTACAGTCTATAATTTCTGAGAACCTACCTACCTGGTGACAAAGGACCCGTCCAACAAATAAACACTGGTTTCATCTCTCAGCCTCTACTCCCTGCTCCCTCTCTCAATGAAACAAGAAAGTATGTTATCTATGTCCTGCCTGTAAAGCCTACTACCGTCCACTGTTGCTTCAGGGGTTCTAAAGCACGCTCTGAGTCTGGACAGCCAGCAGCCTTTACCCCCCCAACTATCTACCCTGTAACCAAAACTCCTCAACCACCTCATAGTACCCCTCTTACTAAGTTTTCCCCCTTCCCTAATCTGACACTAGCTAACCTCCCTTAATGTATTGCCTGTAATACTAGCTTTGTCCAGTAGGTGGCACCCCCATCCCATCCTTTATTTTCCTGCTTATCCATCTGTTATTCTGCTTTTATTACTTCTAAACTTCTAATGACCTTGAACCACTCTTAAACCTCACACTTTACCCCTTTATTTTAACTCGCTACACCCTCCTGTTTTTCTAATAGACTCCTTACTTATCTCTGCTCCTTCCCACTTTAGACTTACTTAACTTACCTTCAGTAATCAGCTCTGCTGATTGTTTCTCCTCTAGCTGCTCCATTACCTGTTTCTACCTGCTCCGTTCGCCCTGCAGGCTCACTCCTCTCCCCTACCCTACCCCCAATTTCCACACACCCCCAGTGCTGTTACACTTATACATCTACAAACACACCCCCTCCACTTATCACCCTATCACAGACTACTTCTACTTAACAACCCCACCCCCTACCTCAATTTCCTTTATCAGTTTTTACCTTTTAAGTCCACACCTTAACCTCTCCACTCTACTTCATTCCAGTATCGCTAACATTATACAGCCTTCTCTCCTACACCCACCTCTATTGTATTGTATAACAAGCGTCTTCTCTCAACCAGCTCTACCTCTTACAGCACCCTCTCCTTTCTACCACCTCTATTTTATCATTTACTAGACACCTTACTTCAATGTACTCTATCTTCACATCCAAATGGCCCTAACACACAATTTTATTCACACACACCTACCACTCAACTACTATTCTAGTTTCTCTTACTCTTCCATACACACTAACCTTCTTTGAACATTTTTCACTTCCTCAACACCACCACCCCCTACCAGCAAACTCTACCAGTTTCTCACATACATTCCCTCAACCACATTAATATAACCTACACTTCTATCTACATACTTCCAAAGTACCACAGATCTACCCATGTGACTTACTTCCATGACAAAAAAAACCCACACAACTACTACAAAATCCTAAAGTTAATACAATATCCTCAAAAACACCCCCTATTGGATGGTGATATTCATCCAAACCCTGGCCCCAATACAAGTGTTCCCAGATACCCAAACAACCCAACATCTCATGCTACCATTACCCCAAAAAGACCATCTAACTCCCTCTTGATAGCTCACCTCAACATCCGTAGTGTTAACAATAAAATTACCCACCTACATGCACTCTTAGAAGTGCATGCATTCGATATTCTCTGTATTACAGAGACATGGCTAACGCCCTCAACTCAGGACCATGAAATTACCCATCCTGGGTATGACATCGTGAGATGCAACCGCAAAACCAAAAAGGGTGGAGGTGTAGCCATTTTGTATAAATCAGAACTCCAAGTTTCACTCTTCAATGCGCTCCTGCCCTCAAACACTAATGCAGAAATCCTTATTGCTAAACTTCAAATCAACAACTCCAAAGCTATCTAATTTGTTCCTATCTTCCCCTGGAAACAATATCAATACTCTTGAAAACATACTTAGTTGCCTCTCTACTCACCTACCTCAGGAAACCATTGTGCTAGGTGACTTTAATATAGACTGGGCAACCTGTGGCTTCCCCTAATCCTATCAATCATATAAATCTTTATGGATTCTCGCAAATAATAACCACACCTACTAGAATCCATAAACCAAGCAACAAGGAAACCACCCTAGACTGGATCCTTCTAAACAGCCATTTTGATACTTATAAACCAGGAATCCTTCCAGACGATATCAGTGACCATGCTCTAACCTATATTATTAAACAAAGAGTTCATAGCCCTAATACTAATATTTTTAAAACCTCCCATTCTAAAAAAAAACTTAAAACCAGAAACCTTCCAAAATGAACTGACAGCATGTGACTGATCTCCATTGTATCATCTTCAACTTGATAAAGCAGTGACCTACTTTAATACTAAATTCCTACAAATCTTAGATTACCATGCCCCCTACCGCTCTTCCCGAAAAAGTACCAAAATTGCCCCATGGCTCACAAAACAAACTAGGCAAAAAATCCTCTTAAGAAATAAAATGTGGTCCAAGTGGAGAGCCTCTAAAAATCCATCAGATCACCTTTATTTTAAACAGTTAAGAAATGCCACCAAAAAAAGACATTCTACAAGACAAAAAAAAAAAAAACTACTACCTTCACCTCCAACAAACCCACCAACAAAAACCACAAATGTTCTGGTCAGGCATCAACAAAGTACTTCAGCCAGGCCATTCTAAATATCCTGCACCATCAGGATTCAACCATAACTCTAATCAAATTCCCAATGCCTTTAATAACTATTTTACTGAAGCCATTCAAACCCTAGCTAATACATTACCACCTACTACCACCTCCCCATTAAACACCATGAATAGTCCAGCTCCAAACTTTCATATACAACCTGTACCTACATCCCTCATTTGCAACCTCCTTCAAAAACTCAAACCATGCACCCCTTCTGCTGACTGTCTTCCAGCTGAATACCTACAAATCGCAGCTAAAGCCATTGCCTATCCCATCTTCATCCTTATAAATAAAACAATTTTGGAAAGCACAATCCCTTTCATATAGAAAGTCTCCCATATCATCCCACTACACAAAGGCGGGACATCTACTGAGCTTTCCAACTTTCGTCCAATCGCCTTACTCTCTCCAACAGCTAAAATAACGGTAAAATGCATCCACAGACAACTGCTTGACCACCTTCTCCAAAATAATTTACTTGCCAACTGCCAACATGGCTTTAGACCTTTCCATAGCACAACTGCCTTGCTATCCTTTTCTGACTGTATAAACAAAAATTGTAACTATAACTCTCTTTCCTCAGCACTATTTATTGACCTTTCAAAAACCTTTGATATGGTCAATCATCACATGCTTATTGATTTACTAAAAGCCCAATCACTGGACCCACAATCAGTACGCTGGTTTAAATCTTATTTAGAAAACAGACAACAAGCAGTGCTTTGGGATAAAAATCTTTCTACACTCCTCCCTGTGAACATAGGAGTTCCACAAGGCTCTATTTTCGGCCCGCTTCTCTTTTCACTGTTTATTAATGCTCTACATGCAAAAATTCCTCAAGCCACCTGCATACAATATGCAGATGACTCTACCTTAATATGTTCAGCTAAGTCCACTACCTCACTCCAGACCCTCACCCAGACAGTATTTAGCACTGTTGAAAATTGGTTCACGCAACACTGCCTCCTGCTGAACCCCCAAAAAACAAAATTATTGCTGTTTGCTCCTACTCAAAAGTCATTACAACTTCACTTCACAGTAACCTCTGTAGAACTAATATATCCCCTGACACCATAACTCGACTCCTCGGAATAACAATTGACAACAACCTCAGCTATGATGACCATATTAATACTACTATAAAGTCTGTCAACAAAAAACTAGGCACCCTTTATGGAATCAAACCCTTCCTTACCCCTATAGCCAGAACCACTATTGCCCAGACCCACCTAATCTCTTCCCTGTTCTATGCTTCTGCTATATATATATATATATATATATATATATATATATATATATATATATATATATATATATATATATATATATATATATATATATATATATATATATATATATATACCAATCTCACTAAAAACAACCTTTCCAAACTTTCAACCAGTTACAATAACATAGCCCGATTTGCCACTGGCACCCCCTTTAGAACTCACCACTGCCACAACCTAAAACAACTGGGATGGTTAGAACTGCAGAACCAACTACTTTGTCAACAACTTCTTATCACTCAAAAGATCATTTACCACCCTAATAATAACCCTATCCTCACTAACTTGATTACCCCCTATAAAAATCTTGCAACACTACGCTCAGCTAATAAGCTTCTAGTTTCCACTATTAAATCCAACAACAAAGTTGGGGACTTGCTTTTCACCAACACAGTGGGAAAAACCTGGAACCAGCTTCCTAGTGAACCTTCTACCCTTGCTTCCACACTGCTTTTTAAAAAAACATCTTAAACAGTATCTAAAAACTCACTGGCTCGGTCCCTGCTCTAACCCTGACTGATATCTCATTTCCCCTTCTTGCTCTCCCAATGCTTCTCTACTCCATTGTTCTATGTTGCCTACCTGAAATAAAGATTTGTTCAAAAAAAAAAAAAAAAAAATATATATATATATATATATATATATATATATATATTTTTTTTCAGTTTTTTTTGGAATCTCCATATAGTTTTTTTAGCTCTCAAATGTTGTTTGTTTCTCTATATTTGATCTTGGCTTAAACACACTAAAGAACTCTGTACAAGCTTATCGTACCTACAATTTAAACAATGTACTATAACTCATTTTACTATTGATATATATTGCATGCTTTGTCACTGCCGATGCTTGGAGCTTTTCTCCCTGGGCCTCTACTGAAAATGGGCATATATCCAGTTAGACCAGCCCGGTCAACAAATGTAAAATAAATATATAAATAAATAATATTCATGTCACAATACAGCTAATACACAGAAAAGTCCCTTGTGGAAATGACAAGAAAGTTCTTGCCTTACAGAATAAAAATACACTGTTGAAATGCTGAAAAGGCAACAAATCTCTCTCACTTAAGAACTTCATTCAGTTCCTTAGTATCCAAAATCTGTGCAACAGATACAAAATTAATTAATGGCAAGCCATCTCTTCTAGTATGCCTTCTGTTTTTGAAAGCATTTTTTTTTAGTAAGACACTCTCTCAAAGGAAGCCTTTTGTGCTGCCAGATGTAGCCCTAGGGAGATACGGATCATTTCATTTTAAACTGCTCCAGTAACTTAAAACTAATAGGCAGTTGCTTAACATGGAAAACGTAACAGGATCAATCTCTGAATTATACCATAATCCTTCCTGCAAACATCTCCAGAACTACTCTTTCTTTTGTACGTCACTATTTTAAGCTGCCTGAGGCACACATAACTATAACACTAGTAGGACAGGTAATAAAATACTTCTCAAATCTCTCATGGATGACATAACATAAACATAGCCAAAGGAATTTGACCATCCATCATGTTAGCCATTACTCATAATGAAATATGAAGGAACATGATAGAATGATAACAAAAACGTAATATGATCACTATGGTCAACAGCCAGTTGCTCCTAACTGGGAAAACTGTGAAAACATAACATTTAGGCATAATGTAACTTTTATGACAGGTCATTTAACTGCTTAAATCCATCATTTTTAATTTTAGTTCGAAAAAAGCAATAAAGTGCAGACAAAAATGAAAAATCTCAAGAACCTAGAGTGCAAGATTGATTGATTTTTACCTAATTTACTACTTGACTGTTTGCAGAGTCGCGTACCGTATCATTTATCCTTTAAAATTAACCTGTGCACAGATTTTACTACCCTCCATCCCACTCGGTTCACTTATGCCTAATGGCCAACACTATTACACAGTTTACAATATGTATCCCCCATATTTATACCTTTAGAATCCCAGCATGTTCTTTTTTCTTCTTAGAAAGCCAAAAGTAACATACAGTTTAATGATTCAGCTAAACAATACATAAGGTATTTGTCAAAGGCTAGAACTACATATTTCTCGCATGCTAAAACTAGAGAGACCTGATACTTCTTTTCAATGGTTATATTCAATAGAAACTCTTATTCTCTCTCTCATAGTAGGATTCCCTTTGTCACAACCTACTGACATATTCAGAATGTTCCAACACAAATCATGACCCATCTAAACAAAGAAAATTAGCCTCTCAGGTCCCTCTTCCCATGTAATTCCCAAATTTGACCAAAATGAACACATACGCATATACATATAAATACACACACAGTGAGCATGCAAGTAAGAGCTGGGTGTCAGGTGACAGAGGCCCAACACTGAAGGAGGCACATACTGGAAGCACTGTTGAGTTGTGAGAGGCTTTTGTAGGACCCTGAGCAGGCAAACGTTGTTCTACAGGGGTGTCTTCACACACCCATTCGGATAAAGGCCACTATACATCAAGCATTACATATACTGATCCTTTCAATAGAACAAGGTAGTTTGGGGTTACCTGATTTGAAAGGGTATTTCACAGTTACACATATAAGGCTCCTATACATAGCATGAGCAGAAAGCTATAATTCAAAATGGAAAGGGGTGATGATGAAATAAGGGGGAAGCTGAAAAAATAAGGAGACGGGGATTTGGGATGCAGATCCTAAGGAGAATAACAAGAGTCATACAGAATGCTATATTCATAAAGTAGCAGACAGTATTCTAAGAACTATGCCAACATGAGAATGGAGCAAGGAGATTCTGCTGATAGGGATGAGTGCCACTAGGACTACAGAGAATAAACAAGAGGAGGCTAGAAATTACTGGAGAAAACTGGCAGTGGAAGCAAAGTATTGAGAGCAAATAATTAGAGAGTGAAGGGTAACAGAATGGGAACAGGCCACGAACACATTTGGACTGCAGGCTACAGATTGCCTTCCCTATCAAAGATTGCTAGAGTACAGGCGAAGAGAAAACAAAAGGGGGATCCCAAGTCAAAGACCAGCACTGGTAGAGTTTTTAATAGAATCTAGAACAGACGCTGCTGTTAAATAAAATTATATAACTGGTAGGGCATATAAAATATTACATAACTATAGGATCAATCAGAGGAAGTTAGAAAGAATCAGGAAGAGAAATTAGATAAGCAATTCACAAAGAAACAATGGGAAAATATATGTATGGCCCCCAAACATGCAACAAAGTCCAGAAGATTTAGGAATTTTGCTTGAAAGTGTTTGCATATGTATTTTATACCCCAAGCAGACTCAAAGAAATTTTTTTCAGTTGGACTACAAATGCTGGAGGCGTGATAAGGAAGCAAGAAGGAAGTGGAACATATTTTTTGGGAGTGTAATGCGTTAGCAGACTTTTAAAAATTCCCTGCAGACCACTCTGTCAGAAATAATTGGCAAGCAAAATGGGTGTAACTACAAAAATTATTTTTGAGCTCTGATACAGAATCAGACTAGCCTAGACATAGTAAGGCCTTGCTGAGTTTAAGTCTGGTAGCTGGCTAAAAAGCAATTAGTAGAACATGGAAATCAAAGTCTAAACCATTGCTCTCAATCGTCCCGAATTAACCAGGAGCACTTGTTTTTAAGCTTAAATAAGCTTACTTTCCTGAGTGCCCGGTTTGGGTGCAAGTACAACCGAGATCTACAGTAAAGCACCCTCTGTTCTGGCTGTAGACATCTCAGCCAATCAAAGCATTGCTTTACTGCACCTGTTTTGCATGCAGCCAGCCAGCATGCACCTTCGAACGTTTCTGTTTATGCGGAAGTTTATGCGGAAGTGGAAGTTGGGAAGTTATGCGGCTGCAGCAGACCTGGTGGATGGAGGGCTCAATTAGGTCTGCTCAGTCTGCATATCAGCAGCATCGATGGATGGTGGAAGGCTACCAATCTCTGGGGACTGAGTGAGCATGGCGTGCTACTTGATAGAAGGAAGGAATATCATGCGGCCATTTTATTTTGTGCAGCCTCTGAGAGAAGAGCTAGCTAATTCATCTTTGATAGAGATTTCGAGAGGGACACTGAAAGCGGAGGGGGATTGCCTTGCCATGGTGCCGGTGGTTCATCGTTTCTGTTCTCATGCCTGTGGTGTTTGGAATTGCTCCCGGGAGGTCTGTGGTTTCCAGTCTTTCTCCTGTAAGTATTTTCCAAACTATTTATGTAGTATTGCAGTATAACCCATCACTGCTCTTCATACAAAGATGTCTTCAACAACTAACTTTTTGGAAAAAATGTCACTTTAGCAGTTATAAGTGCTTCATTGCACTTTATTGAGGCAAATTCCTTTCTAAAATAATGTGAGATATAAATAGAAAAATGCTAGTGGGAGCTTCATGACCCAAGTGGCAGGAAAACTTCGAAATTAATAAACTGAAACACATCCTTTAATAGGCAGATGACAATGGTCCTAAAAGTCTACCATGAAGTTAACTATTGCACTGTAGAAACAAGTTCAATCTCATGGTATAATGGACACATAAGACATGAATAATATCTTTATGTATACTTGTCTTCCACTTTGACAACTATTAACTACACTGACTGGACCATATATCAGACAATATTACTCAAAATTACAATAAGGAACAGAAATTATACCTGACCAAGTCATTGCTGGTCCTTGACTACTTTATCCACCAAGTTCCCTAACATTTCCCTCTAACCAAATAAAATAACTGAGGTTGTTGTGTCTTTTGGTTTTTCCCGGTTAGGGGTCGCCACAGCGGAACTCTGGTCTGCTAATGATTGGCAGTTGATTTTTACATGCCGAGTTGCCAGCCCTGACGCACAACCTTCAACAAAGGTATGCCCGTTCACGCATGTCTCCACGCAGAAGACGCTCTAGCTGAGAATCAAACCGGACAGCGTCTTACTGTGAGGCGACAACGCTACCGCACCACCACTGCGGATAAATAAAATAACTGAGGTAAACTTTGACAATCTTTTGCTGGGTTCCATTTAAGCAGACTACAAATTTTAAAGTACATTCTCTCAAATAAATTATAAGGGTCTTGTATTTGTTAGATAACATTTCATTATGCCAAAGCCACTGTACTTATCTCCTGTGACAAAATTGCTAGTAACTGGAAGACTTTAGACTTGGTACTGATGGAGAGATTTGTTTCATAATCTACGTGGTTCATCTATTATCGACTAACTGGAGCAAAGTTTCCTGCCTTTAGATTTGGGCTCCTAGTTTGTCAGCTTATTATTTAATACTCTATTGTAAGATGTAAAATATTTTACTTAAAAGTGTTATGATGTCTCTCTTAAGTAAGGGGATCACTGCACCATATTATCACTGTTATCAGCTAGATTAATTTTATTTTATCCATTTGCAAGTTTAATCTATTATAGTAAGCTTTTTTGTATTATGTTGTAACTTAAGAATTTCACTCCGATTGTATGTATTCATTCTGGGGACAAACACATTTTATAATACTAAAACACACTGTTTTGCATTACTGATTGGTTGAGAATCAAATGTTTATAAACAGTTGTGGCCAACAGAATGTAGACTAATTAGGGTTCTAATGTGTCTGTTATTTTTAATCACAGGCTGCTCACTAAAAGCATTGTTGTTTCTGACTTCTGGTAGTGATATCACAGAGCTGTTTGTTTCCCTCCTCCTCTGCATGTTAGTGTTTTGAGTTTTATTCTGAATTTAGTCTTTTGACATCTATGGTTTAGTTTTCTTTACTTTTTAAATGTTTTGTTTTATTTTTGTTTATTTTTAACTATGCTTAGTCACATTTTTTGTGGTGGTTGTGGTAGTCAGAAAATATGAAAAGCTTACTGTAAGGATAACAGTACACTGAATGATAACGCTTTACAGTGATGAATCGTGCCCTTTCTCAATGACATTTTTTCAGATGACTTGCTAACCTAGTTGCCAAAAAATATTGCACCTTATCTAGCAGTTTTAGTGAACAATGGATTACTAATATGCTAGTGTCATGATGGACTTGTTGAAAAACTCGATCAAACTCTGGTTACTGTCTCTATATTTTAAACTCAGCTGACAGTGGGGCTGTGACCACCAACTGGATAAAGCAAACAAAATAAGCTTTGGGACTGTTCGTCATGTACTATTAACAAGATATACTCCCGTGACTTCTCTAGCAAGGTTATTTATTGCTTCTAAAAGTTATTTCATATTGAAAACATCTGGTCAAATCCAAAAATAATGGGGGGGTGACAATTTTTAAGTATTGCTCTTATGAAATTATAAAGTTGCTAGAATATGAAACTGAAATGGTTGTCATTATTTAGTGAATTCAGTCCTCACTGATTAGCCACAATAGTCATGCAAACCATAACTTTTAAGAGGAACAGATAACAGACCAAAGGTATGGGGTAAACATTTGGAAATTCTACGAACTTCTGGACAGTTGAAGTATGGACACAGTTGCTGGTAGTTGCTGGTGGAGCTGGCACAGTAATATATGTTCTGAGTTGATTCACAGGAGGGCCCTGATTTCTGGCAATAAGAACTAGGTTGAGGCTCTGCAGAACTGTATCCATGATTTCAGTTTTATAACATGCTCCTTGTCTCAGTGTGCATTTTGAATCATTTGCAACACTGAGCTTTCTCTTTGGCCTCTTATGAGTCATTTGCAGTAAGCATTTTCTTAGACATGTTATGAATCATTTGCAACAATTACCTTGGGTGCATTTTGAATTATGTGCAGTAATGTATTTTTTCCTTGGATCCATAGTCATTTGCAGTAATGACATTTTCCTGGATACGTTATGAATTATTTGCAATAATTTTTTTCTTGGATGCATTTTATTACCTTGGGTGCATTTTGAATTATGCGCAGTAATGTATTTTTCCTTGGATCCAGTCATTTGCAGTAATGACATTTTCCTGGATACATTATGAATTACTTGCAATAATTTTTTTCTTGGATGCATTTTATTACCTTGGGTGCATTTTGAATTATGTGCAGTAATGTATTTTTCCTTGGATCCATAGTGATTTGCAGTAATGACATTTTCCTGGATACGTTATGAATTATTTGCAATATTTTCTTTCTTGGATGCATTTTATTACCTTGGGTGCATTTTGAATTATGTGCAGTCATGTCTTTTTCCTTGGATCCATAGTCATTTGCAGTAATGACATTTTCCTGGATACGTTACGAATTATTTGCAATAATTTTTTTTTTTGGATGCATTTTATTACCTCGGGTGCATTTTGAATTATGAGCAGTAATGTATTTTTCCTTGGATCCATAGTCATTTGCAGTAATGACATTTTTCTGGATACATTATGAATTATTTGCAATATTTTTTTTCTTGGATGCATTGAGTTATTTTGAATATTTTTTCCTGGATGCATTATTGATTTCCAATAATGCTTACTCGCAGGAGTATGTGCGGTGCTGTGCATTACTCAGTCTTACTGAGTTGCACACACGTTTAGAGGGTCCTGGTTTGCATTCTCATCTTTTATCTGAATCATTAATTTTCTTCAGAAGCAAAGGCATGGCTGAATCACAGAACAGCATGGTGCAAGCCACAATGGAAGGTGGTGCAACGCAAAGTTTTTTGTACTGTTATAGTGCAACAACTCAGAAGGGTAAGAATTTTTTTTGACTACTGTTTGCCATCATACCAGCTTTGTGTACTGTAAGTAAAAGTGTAGCGTCATGGCACACCTGTGAATTACCCTGAAACCTTCTAATTACACCCCTCCTTTTTTTCTTCTCTGAAGATGCTGCCTCTGAAAAGAAGAAGTGAATGACCACATTTCAAAGTAGCTGGAAGGTTACCTTTGACTGGGTAATGGAAAGCAGGCATGGTCCAGGCTATGCATTTTTGCAAGACTTGTGCTACTATTAATGTTGGACATGCAGGGGGAAATGATTTGCAGCGGCATATGGACAGTGAGAATCACAAGATAAGCACCAAGCATTCGACTGGGAGGAAGGTGACAGAAATGTCTGCCACTCAACAAACCAATGCTAAAGTTCTGGAGGCTGAAGTAGCCTTTATGGACCTACTTGCTGAACACAACTTGCCATTTACGACTGAGGATCATTTCCTGAAGTACATGAAGAGGTACTGCATGGATCCAGAGGTGGTACAAAAAATGACCTGTGGACCAACAAAGGCTGCTTGCATTTTGAGAGATGTAATGGGGCCTAAATATCAGCAGAATGTTGCACAAGCTTGTCAGAAAGTGCCATACTGTTTGTACCGCGACCAAAGTACAGATATGGGGGATAAGTTGCTTGTGATTTTACTTGTTTTTTTTGACCATGCCACTGGTAAAAATGTTGTAAGATTCCTTGATATGCCTGCTTGTATCAGTGGAACTGGCCAAGCCATTTATGACTGGTAATGGAGACTCTGAGCAAGTCTGACATTCCTATGACCAACATGGTGGCTTATTCATCAGACAATGCTGCATCCATGATTGGCAAGCGGAACTCTGTGCTATCCAGTTTAAAAGAGCTTAATCCACATATTTTCAATATGGGCTGTTTGTGCCACATTGCAGATTTATGTATCAAATCTGGTGTAAAGGCAATGGCTGTACCTGTAGAGGAATTGATATCTGACATTTATTGTCACTTTTCCAGCAGTGCACAGCGTCAGCAGAAGCTGAAGAAATTTCCACGGTTTGTGGATATTGAACCTCTCAAAATTATGAGGTATGCCCCCACTCAATGGCTGAGTTTGGCAAAAAGTCATAAAAAGAATGCTTGCCTTGTGGCCCGCCCTGAGATCATACTTCTTGTCATATGAACCACTGTCTGTTAAAGTGGATCTAATAGCTGACAGACTGCAAAGCCATGACATCAAGCTGGCATTCTTCTTCCAGCAGTATGCCATTGAACCACTGCATAACTTCAATATGCTAATGCAAAGCAGGGATAAGCAAATTGTTCACATTGCATAATGAGATCCACAAAGTACTACAGGCATATGCCAGTAGGGCACTGAAACCACCAATTGCAAGGCAGTTTTTGGTCAATATAAGTAGTACTGATGCAATTGTTGAAGTGCAGGACAACATCTTAGAAGACGGCAAAATTTGTATTGGTCCTGATGCCGAAACATATTTAGATGAAAATTTAGATGATATCAGGGGTACTACAGTGGAGCAGAAAGTATTCAAGAGAGCCAAACAATTTTACTCTGCAGTGCTATTAAAAATGAAAAAGCATTTCCCTGCAAAAGATCCCCTGCTGCAGAACATGGCCAGTTTATTGGATCCAGCTATGAAACTGACGCTTTCTTCAACTGTGAAAGCAGATATTGGCACTCGTCTCAGTTTTTGTAGCTCACGAGTGCAGCGATGCAAACTGGTAAATGAGTTTTCAGTATATCAGATGACTGACTGGTCATATGGATGTGACACATCTAATTTTTTAAAGTACTGGTCACTGGTGCTTGGGAGCCCTCCAGTACAAGACCTCACAACCTTTCAAAAGTTAATGAGAAGTGTTCTCTGTTTGCCACACTCAAACAGTGAAGCAGAACAGGCATTCAGCATGGTTCGCAAAGTAAAAACTGAGCTCAGACAGTCACTTGGCCCAAAAACATTAAACTCTTTATTAGCAATAAAAATGAACGAGGACAATGGCTGCTACTGTGTCAAACATCCTAAGGACAATGACTGCTACTGTGAATGAGGACAATGACTGTTACTGTGAACGAGGACAATGACTGGTACTGTGTAAAACATCCTAAGGACAATGACTGCTACTGTGAACGAGGACAATGACTGCTACTGTGAACGAGGACAATGACTGCTACTGTGTCAAACATCCTAAGGACAATGACTGTTACTGTGAACGAGGACAATGACTGGTACTGTGTCAAACATCCTAAGGACAATGACTGTTACTGTGAACGAGGACAATGACTGGTACTGTGTCAAACATCCTAAGGACAATGACTGTTACTGTGAACGAGGACAATGACTGGTACTGTGTCAAACATCCTAAGGACAATGACTGTTACTGTGAACGAGGACAATGACTGCTACTGTGTAAAACAAACTAAGGACAATGACTGGTACTGTGTAAAACATCCTAAGGACAATGACTGGTACTGTGAACAAGGACAATGACTGGTACTGTGTAAAACATCCTAAGGACAATGACTGGTACTGTGAACGAGGACAATGACTGCTACTGTGTCAAACATCCTAAGGACATGCTGGAAGCAGCAAGAAAAGCAACAGCGGCTTACAACAAGGAACATTCCCCCACGGCATCAGCTGCAGAAACCACCTCTGCCTGCCAAGGTGCTGAAGGTGAATCAGTAGTCTGAATGTACTTGCCTTATACCATGTATTGCTTCTGTTCCACATAAGCACCGTTTTGTAAGGGTATTTGTGAGGGGGGGCTGAACATGTCTGACTTTAATTTTTATACAGTTTTCATGAAAAATATGAATAATCCTCTATTTTGACGTGTCAATGTATATAATTCTCTAATAAACAATGCTTAAAATGATGCCCTGTCTTTGTGTAATTGAATGGATGGTGGGCGTGTCCATTAATGTGGTTATTTAAATATGCATATCTTATGTTAATGAGGTGTCCCTGAATGTCCCTGATTCTCTGATCTGGAGGTTGAGAGGTATGGCCTAAACCAACTGTACTAGTAGTACATAGAAAAAAATGGAAACTGAGGACAATACATGCAGCATAATGTTTTGGAAAAGGAATGAGGTTTAAGGGAAGGCAGGAACTGAATGACCTATGTAATATTTGAATGACAATTATGTTATAGCAGATTATATGTGCTGTATAATGTTTGCAATGCAAAATATGTCAATATGGTATGTTTTCATTTATATAAATGTCTAACTGCCTATGTCATAAGTGATAGTTCAATAAAGATTATTCTCGTTTAAAAAATATTACATACACATCTAACATGAGGAGTGCCCCCCTGCTCAAAAAAAATAGTGTGAGAGGACCAATAAGCATCTCATTTACCCTTGCCAGTGAGCCTTTCTTAAAGTGGACAGAAGGATGAGGCAAGAAGACCACACTCCCTGAACCACAGGTTCCACTCTTGAACTTTTGACTATGGTTTCAACAGCTTGCTTCATGTGAACTTGAAGGATGCAGTTATACAACAAATACTCAACAAAAGGAGCACTGGGGATGATGCCCCAGTATGCAACCCTAAGAGGACTGCCAGCAGTCTGCCTCATCATCAAATGATGATGATAGGAAGTTGATCCCTTGCTAGTTACATCAGAATGGGGTGGAACACATGAATCTGTAGGTAAAACAAGGGATTAATAACTTCTTCAGATCCATTGCAAAAAGACATGGGGCAAGGTCAAACCTGGTCAAGACAAACAAAAAAGGGAAGAAGATAAAAGGTGATGAAAAGCAAGCAAGCTAAGATTCTAAACATTCGCTGCAAGCGTTTTCAAGAAGATGGACACACAACCGATGAAGGTGGGAAAATGCACATTTGGAATCATCAATGTAAAGGGAAGAGGCACAAGCTAGCTAGATTAAAGCAAATTAAGGTTCATAGTACAGAAAGGTTTGCCTCCCAAGTCCTCAAATTTTTTACAGTCCTGAAAAAGCACTGAGGAATGTGCTTCAACTAACCAATGACATGAACTCAGATATGACATGGCTGGAATAAAGGCCACAATACTGTTATTTCACAAAGCATGAAGAAAAAGAAACATGAAAAATCACAAGGGACGAAGCACATCACACCCCAGAAAGTGGAGACAAGTAAACCTACCCTCAAAAGTTCACCTATGGTACAGCAAACCACAAATCCAGGAATCCAGATGCTTTGCTCACAAATCACCAAATGGCAATCACTTGAATCTAGACAGTTAAACAAAAGCAATGCTGAAGCATCTACATAAAATATATATGAAAACACAAACCTTGCTAAATAAATGTTTCTGGAAGGCAAGCCCTTTTACACACGCCATTCTGCAGTGCTTCATTTCACCATTCTATCTTACTTAATCATTTTCATTCCAAAGTGTTGCCATTTCAGAAAAACAGCTACAAGACCCACATTAAACTAAATCTCACTGTTTCTCCACAGATGCGCTATCCTGGAGTGAAAACAATTAAGTCTTGGTAGCACACACAAATCACACAGTACAACACACAACAGAAACGTATGGTATAAACATGTTTCTGAAAAAGACAAATAAATGAACCTAACGTGATTTGGCAAATGTGAATAACAAAATTAACACTGGAGGATTGCTGGAGGAACTGTCCACATCTGAAGAAAACTGTTACAAAAATTTCAAAGGGAGGCAAAGGTGAAAGGTATTGGAAAAATTGTGAGGGATATGTAACAACCAACTTCAGAATGCAAATCTTCATAGGATTGTACTTAAAAGATCCTACCAACGTCATCTATTTAATTTTATGACTGACTACACTGAATTAGAATGGGTACCATGCTTAAGGCTATCTACCTCAACTTCAGCAAGGCCTTTAGCTGAGTACCACAAAACAACAAGTAAGCTCACACTACCCACAGTTGGAAAAGAAAGAGTGCATAGGTTAGTAAGGTGGCTGGATGGGAGAAAGTACAGTTGTGTAAAATCTTACCATAACAGTAGATGTCCTACTCTTCAGTGTTGCAGTATTCCTTAGGTAAGGTATCTCCAGCCAAGGATAGCCCAACGTCCAGCCAGTATATCAAAGACTTTGGAATTTATAGACATCATACATCACATGTATATTCCCGCACAAGGCATAGGGCATAAAGATGACGTACGGACATACATATCTCAGAACTGAAAAGCCCCGGTAGGAAGAGAATGCGGCTAGGGATCAGCAGGAACATGTGCATCCAGGAGGGGGAAAAAAGAAAAGAATCCCTGGCAAGGAAGGCAAAAAGAAGGGGGGGAAGGAGGAAAGGAGTGAATACAGTAACACATCTACTGTTATGATAAGATTTTACACAATTGTACTATGTCCTTCCATATCACTGTTGCAGTTTTCCTTATGTTAGGGAGAGTACAAAAGCTCAAAAGGAAACCTGAGAGGAGGAAGGCATTGAAGAGTCCTCTAGAAATCCATGCAGGATAGTCCTGGCAAAGCCAGCTCTTGCTCTGGAAACAATATTCAACTTGTAATGTTTAGAGAAGGTATACACAAAAGTTCAAGTGGCAGCCTCAAGATGGAAATGATATCCAATCCTCTGAAAAAAAGCACCAGAAGAAGCAACATCTCTGGTAGAATGAGCCTTTACAGAGGCAGAAAGACATTTACCATGAAAGAAGTAACAAAAGGAACTGGCCTTAGAAATCCAGGAAGATATGTTTTTTGTTTAGAAACTGCCAAAGACCTGGGATGAAAGTAAACAAAGTTGCTCATATTTGCAAATGGCCTTAGTTGGTGAATACCCCTGAGGCAGTAGAGAGGCCAAAAGGTAAAGCAGAGAACTGAAAATGCAAGGAAGGAACAGAGAAACGCAAATACTTCCTGAAAAGGAGATGGATGGGGATGTGGCATTCAGATTGGCAGTAAAGAAGTTCTGAGGTGTGATGTACATCTATAAATTCCAAAGGCTTTGGTATACTGGCCAGACATTGAATTATCCTTGGCAGAAGATCCCTTACATAAGGAATACTGCAACAGTAATATGTTAGGACATCACAGAATGCACCCATAAAAGAGACTATGGCACACTACAAGATCCATGACCTTCAACATGCTGGGTCTCATGCATGGCAGAAGGCACTGACAATAAGATTAACCTTTTTGCAGACTTCATGACAGGGCCCTCATGACCAGTGAAGGTGTGAGTATAGAACCAGATCTAAAGAACGTGACTATATGACTGGGTTTGTAGTAGTCAATATTCAAAAAATGATAAATGCACAGTGTTGAACTTGTGATATGACAAACTGATTTTAAGGCCATTTCAGTCAACAGGTGCTTCATTAGTATATATATCAAAAGATAAGTCAATCAGCAGTGCCTAAAAAGCCACATAATAGAATACACTCCCACTGAACATACAGATGCTTATCTCCAAACAAAGGTTCAAACTTGTTTGAATCTAATAAAACCAGTAAATGGTCTTGCAAGTATGGGTTTACTTGACCTAGTTAAACAGTCTAAGCTCTTTCAACTTTTTTAGTCTCTCTCTCTCTCTCTCCCCCCTTTGAACTTCAGTCCTTTCTACTAGGGATTCTTCCTACTCTCTCCCTTATATTTTTCTCCCTTACTTCCTTTGTCACTCCTACTGCCCTAACTCTGCAATTCAATAGTCCTTGTAATTCCTAGGTCATACTGTACTTGACGCTAATGTCTTACCTTCAGTCATATGCATCTCCTTCTTCTGCCTGTTCTAAGGTCCACTGAATATCATTATTTGTGAACAACAGGATTGCCTGATTTGTTTTGGTTGCAACAAAAATCTCCTACTGACCCAGCTGTATCATATTTATAACTTATCTGTTACTCTAACATATCCTCTGCATTCCTCCACTGTCACTGGGTATGCTTTGGCTATTTGCAATCAGCATGTATTTATCAAGCAGAACACCAAGGTTACTCTGGACACATTCGACTGTTCTGAGATACAGCAATGTCAGGAATGCCACTCACTTCACAGTAACATTATGCTGATACATTGCTGCTATGTTTTTTTGTTTAGCTCTTATATTATAAATGATGCATGAAAAATAAATGTAGACTTGACATTGCAGCTATTGTACATAAATATTTCTTCTGCAGCTGTTTTACTTCCTGTCACCATATCCATTCTTCTTCACTTCTGGCATACTAATCTTTACATATTCATCTTGGTCTCTCACTCACTGTGTGTGTATATATATATATATATATATATATATATATATATATATATATATACACATACGTAAAAATCTACTGCCAATCATTAGCGGACCGGAGTTCCACTGTGGCGACCCCTAACTGGGAAAAGCCGAAAGATACAACATATATATATATACATATATATATATATATATATATATATATATATATATATATATATGTGTGTGTGTGTGTGTGTGTGTGTAAATGTATGTATTGATTTCATTTTCTTTAGAAAATTATGTTTATATTGCAAACTTTCTATTACTAATACTAAATCATGTATGCTTTGAGCTTTTCTCTCAAGCCTTCAAGTAAATGGGATATGCACAAAAAATAAGTGAGTAATCTGTACTGAAGTACAGCACTGGGTGTTCTTCTCAAGCAGAAATAATGGGAGAAAGGCTTAAGTGTGGCAGTAGCAACACTAAAAGACCAACAAGCATCCATAGTGAAGAGGATGTTGGGATACACATTCAGGAAAGCAGAACTCATGGACAATGTGGAAATACTGCCATGCTACCAGGCCATTAGTCAGGCCACAAAACTGGAATGAAGTATTCAGTTCTAGCAGCCCTACAGGGAAAGGAGCATTACAACACTGGAAAGAGTGCAAAGGATAGCAACAAGGTTGGTGAGGGCCAAGTTTAGGTTGGACTTGCACATAAAAGCTGACTTGATCTGAGTGCACAAGATCATAAACATGAACTAGAAAAAAAGAGTTTGGGAAAAGGACAGAGAAGGCAGGAAGTGACTATTTACAACGATGGGCTACACATTTCATCTTGAACTTGAGCAAGTTTTCCTTCACAGTATAGGTTATGAAAGCACATTCTGGAGTGCAGGATGGGGTGTAATTTAATGGATACATTTCAGAGGTTATATAATAAGTGACCAGAGGAAAGTAGTTCTGGAGAAGCAACAGTTGCAGAGTGTCAGCTTGAAGACAATGGGCAGACCAGAAAGTCAGCAGATCTCCTTCTGCCACCAAAAATACTTAAGTCTACTTGTGAGCATGCTCACTTGCATGCACTCAGTCATTTTCCTCTATATAATCAACAGGAGGTCCAGTACGGTAATGATAAAGGCTGACTTCCTGTGTACAAACAGAGGAGAACTGAAGAAGAATGATCTCTACACTTGTCCGACTACTGTCAACCACCTGGTAAGAGATAAGAAAACTCAAGCTCCAGAGGACCTTAATAAAGACCCCACAACTGAAGAACTGAGGATCTGTTTCTCACTCACTTCTAGAGCTGCAGTTTTCCTTTATGACTGAAGGATGGGGGCAGACAAACACTACATCGCCCTGTGAGTGGATTCTTCGGGTACCTTTAGGATCACCATCATGCCTGAACAGAGATGGAGGTACTTGATGAAGATCACTTGCTACAGCATAATGTCCTCAACACAGAAATGAAGGCTACCAAGACAAAAGTAGATTCTAAAGATGATTTTAATCTTAGTTAGAGGTCTCTCACCTTCTGCCTACGGTTCACCTGCTGAGGAATACAAGACAAATCCACCACCAGACATTTTCACTGGCCCATTTCCATCACTGGTGTCAAAGATCAGTGTGTTATGGTTTGAAATGCTGATACTTAATACAGTCATCAAAGTTAGTCTCTTGATCACATAAAAAGGTAGATCCTGAGGTAATCCTGACAAGTGATCTTGCAATTGCAGAGGAGCCTGGCCAGCATGTGGCATCAGACATGGAAACTGTACTATAATGGATGCTGAAACGAGTCATTAATTGCATGTATATGAAGTACTACAAATTCTGGAGTCAAGCCTACCATAACCTCAAACCTCATGAGCTTGACAGTTTAAAAAGTGCCATGAGTCAATTCCACCCACTGCAAACAGCCTCTCAAAGTAAGATCTGAAAGATGCCGTTACTGTAACAGACGTGACTTTTAAAAGTAAGAGTTACAAGCGTTTCAACCCAATTCTCCCAAAAAAATGCAACGTTTTCATTGAAAAAGAATACAGTCATCCAAAAAGCATCTTGTCAGCTTTTCTTCTATTAACAGGAGTAATGAGTTTATAGCACAATTTTGTATTTAAGTATGAAATTAACCCATCATTCCAAGGTTGGCCCTTAAATGTTTCTGAATCTCTGAACAATTTACAATTTCAACTGACAGGACTGCATTAGGAAAAAGAAAAATAAACATATTTCATCTTTACATAGAGTATAGGAATATACTTTACCTCCTTTGGTGCAACACTGCAGGGCCTACAAGGTAGGATCAAAGAAGCTAAAAGGAGTAGAGAGACATGCTTAGCGTCTCTAAGTGCTTCTGCTGTGACTTGCTAGTACTGATGCAATCCATTCTACTTAAGGCTATGCCCAATACAGAACAAAATTATGTTATGGAAAGACTAATTTCCTGTAATGTATGTTCTAAGCTGCAAGAAGGTTTGTTTGAACAGGCTGTACTAAAGCAACACAATCATTTTTTATGAGGCCTGGGTGGAAATGTCACTAGGGCTGGTAAAACAGACTACCCTTCCCATGACTTCATCATAAAATATCAAGCACATTTCTAAATCAAGCAGCAGGAAAGCTGTCAACCCCCATCCCCCACCACATAAATCTGTCTGCAGTGTACTCCATAAAAGTTTAAAAGCCCTGCCTCCTTGCATGACTAACAAGAAATTTCCTCTTTGCAATCTGGCTCCAAGACAAAGTATCAAAGTCTGCTTAAAGGGCTACAGACAACTCATACTACAAATAACAATCAGGGGCTGACATTCAAGATAACAGAGCACAGACTGATTCATACAGAGAGGCCACCTACACTTAAAATTAAACCAAATAGGCCAGACACATTCATCACACAATGATACAAACTATGCATCAGTGGCAATTATTGGTAATCAGGGTTTAAAAAAAAAAAAAAAGTCAGACACTGCTACATTGACATGCATACAAGAAAAACAGTCAACCAGAGATAAAAAACAGATTAATACATCAATCCAGACAAAATGGCAATCATAAAATAATAAATACAGAACACAATAAAACACAACGCAGTCAGTCAAAAACTGCACACAATTCAGTGATAATTGCAGACCATTCAGAAACTCAACTACTCCTAAGTATTCATTTTGAATCCACACTGCATATATACATATACATATTCATGTGTGTGTATATTTCAGGTGCAAACAAGGAGCAATGCCCAGTGAGGGGATTTGGTCAGAGTAGCAGAGTTGTTGTTGTTTGTCTTTCGGCTTTTCCCGGTTTGGGGTCGCTACAGCGGAATTTCGGTCCGCTAATGACTGCCAGTTGTTTTTTTTTTTTTTTTTTTGGTGTTGAGTTGCCAGCCCGACGCCCAACCTTCAATGAAGGCATGCCCATTCAACGCATGTCTTTCAAACGCCCACTCGACCACGGGGAGGACATGCACACTTCACACAGAAGGCACTCCCAACCCAAGCCGAGAATCGAACGGGAGAACCTCTTGCTGTGAGGTAACAACGCTTACCGCTGCACTACCGCGGATTATAGCAGAGTACACAAATGAAAACTGGAAATAAAAGCAGGATTACAGGACAAAGCTCATTACAGAGTCACAATCTTTGCTCACTGACTTTACATTTCTGCCACTTTCACCATCTCCTCCTTACAGCCATTCTCATCTGTGAGGACTTGCTTGATCCCTGAAAAGCAAACCTCAATCTAGGTCTTCCCAAATCTTTCGGCATATAAAAATATCTGGACACTGAATAAAGAGTTGCCACCTTTTCAAATGCCCAAAGTGGGGCATTTTTTTTGTAGAAATGTCAGATTTTGCAGGGCAAAACATACCCACGGCCAGTACAAAGGACAGAACTTCACATTTTTCCCTAAATAAAAGATTATTCTTGTAGCATTTTAGTTGCTTATTCTGTTTCTTATAACATTTAGCTCTTTCAGATGCAAAATAACTATTTTATACAACTATTAAATTAAATATAGGAACATTTTTGTCCTAAAATCTCACATTTGCCATTTTTTCAATTTTTTTGCAGGGCACAACTGCCCAAAGAAGGACTGTCCCTCGCAAAGTGGGACAGGTGGTAATCCTAACTGATTACTGTTATACTAAAATGGGCAGAAGGATGACAAATGACTGTTAAGTAGTCAAAATGATGTGTTTTAAAAATCTGGCCACTGACTGGTTAAAACTGCATTACAACATACAACAAATGATCACAAAACAGCACAGTGTTCCAAAATGTCCTGCCTGACATTTTCATAACACAAAATAGCCATTTTTGTAATCTCAGTAAACACTTTGTTTGACCACCCTTAACATATCAAAACTAATTTTCAGACAATTTGTGTGTACACAACTGCATAAATGTGGGTATATATATGTCCATACACACGCACACACTCTCTCACACACACACACACACACACACACACACACACACACACACACACACACACACACATATACATGCATGTGTGTGGCACAGTGGTGCAGCAGTAGCGTTGTTGCCTCACTGCAAGAGTTTCTCTCGTTTGATTCTCGGCTGGGGAGCCTTCTGTGCAGAGTCTGCATGTCCTCCCTGCATTTGTGTGGGTTTCCTCCCACTTTACAAAGACATGCGTCTGAAGTGTTTCCCCCCGGGCCTCCACTGATAAATGGCTTTTTTCCAAGTTGGACTTTCCAGTAAACAAATGTAAAATAAAAAAATAAATAAATAAAATAAAATAAAAATATATATGTATACATATACACACACAAACACACACATTATATACATGCATACATATATAATTCATGTTTCTCAACTGTACAGATTTTTGCAGAATGTCCAGATTTCTGCTTCATAGTTTTGGTCTGTTCCTCAAAAAATTTGTGGTTTTCTGGCAAATCATTAAATATTCAAGTCACTAAATAACGCTAACTAATGACATACATTTTAGTTTCAGACTTTATATCCTTCAGAAAATACATAATTATGCAAATCCCGTTACCCTTGCAACTTTCTAAGTTTATAAGAGCAACATTTAAATTCTGTCCCTATTTTTGGGCCTTTGTCCCCACGGTGGTGCAGTGGTTAGCATTGTCACCTCACAGCAAGAGGTTCTCCGGTTCGATCCTTGGCTGGGGATGCCTTCTGTGCAGAGTCTGCATGTCCTCCCTGTGGTCGCGTGGGTTTCCTCCGGGTGCACCGGTTTCCTCCCACATCCAAAAGACATGCAGTAGATGGATTGGACACTTTAAATTGGCCCTAGGTGCAAGTGCGAGTGTGTGTGTACCTTCTGTGGAAGGTTGGGCGCCGGGCTGGCAACTCGACACTGTAAAACTCCACTGCCAATCATGAGTGGACATGTGATCCACTGTGGCGACCCCTAACCGGGAAAAGCCAAAAAGAAGAAGATATATATATATATATATATATATATATATATATATATATATATATATATATGATACACACACATTTTGTGTGTATACATACACACACAAACACACATATGTATACCAACTGTGTGTGTGTGCATGCTAAGTATACACACACACACACACACACACACACACACACACACACACACACACACAGAGATCAACTTCAAATGTTACCTACTCAATACTTCCAGTTCTTAACTACCTCCAATACTACACCATCAATTTCTCCCTTCATCTCCTTTACTTCTTACTCGCATCATCTTACCTTTACCCCTCCCTTCATTTCTACAGTTGCATTTAAAATCCCATCTTCTGGAAAATCTTCCACACTGTCTTCATCTCACATATTTTCCCTCTCAAAGCTACTCCTCTACCACTCCCCCTTATCCTCCCTTTTCTACTATGCTCCCTTCAGTCTCTCACTCATTTTTAAATATCTTTTCACGATCCCTGCATCTAACTCTTGCCAACTACCCTATCCTACTCATTTTCTCCTTCTGCTATCATTCCCCTTTTTGTATTCTGTATATGAAAAAATTATCATATTTAAGCCTGCAAATAGTATATTGTATAGCTATAATAATAAAAATCGGTGCATCATTTAGATATAAATGCTGTGTATTGCATATAAACAAATGAATATACATACACACACACACATTCTCTGACGAAGTTCGTACACAGTACGTACGAAAAGCGCTTAAGCAGTTTCAAATAAAGGTTTTCACGGACTTCCAGTTTGCCGTTTTTGTACTTAGCAGTTTTTATTGTTTTTTTACATACACACACACATATATATATATATATACACACACACACACACACACACTATCTATACATGTAGAAATATGACAGTTGTTCAAATGTCTAATGACAGAGCGCAAATGCTTGATTGATCGACAAATAATCGAACATAGAAAAAAAATTGAAAACATTTTTGCAGGGTGACAACCCTCCAGCACCCCAGCAACCCCTGCCACTCATCTGCACAAACTCTGAAATTGCAATACAATAAGAAAAGTACAAATTCACTTATCCCTACTGTACCACAATCTCACACTGAAAAAAAAAATGGTATGTGCAAATCAGCTAATTTTCAATCATATGTACCAGCTTTTTTCCTTTTGTTAAAATAAACTTTTGACAGAAGGTATGCATTTATGTGAGAGTGTAGATAGATAACTAGATATTGTGCATACACACAAACAGTTACTAGTTAACAAACGTACACATTGCAAAATTTACACCTTAGCTTTTTCAAACTGCTGCTTGTTTCACGGAAAGACTGATGACAGTAGTCTTCAGATATGCCACTCAGTAGTACTAGCATACTTTCAACAAACGACCCAGGCAAGTGCTACAAAATACAGCCAAAAATAAAATGCGTGATATGGAAAAAAATTAATGAAACCTGTCCTCTGGCCCTTAAAATAAAGCAAAATACTTCTGACTTATCAGTCTTAATATGAAGAGAATTTGCATCCCAAAAATCTTACTTGTATACCTGACTTCACAACCAAAAATAACGAGAAGCACTCTTCTATTATTCAAAACATGACTCTTATGTGAACCCCGGTGTAATAAAAACAACTAGCTGCAGGCTTTGCATACCTTTTAGCAAATGAAAAAAGAAACCAGGACTCCCAAGTCTGACAAAAAATCTGGAGTATGCTATTGCTTTGCTTCATGTATATGAAGTCAAAACTGCTTAACTACTATGCAAAATAATCTGATAATTTAACTGTAAATGCTGAAACACGGCATTTATCATTCCAAGCTTTCGTTTTCAAAACATTATGCAAATTATCACAATTCAGTCATTACACTAAGTTGTAGGTCTATCTTATGAAATGTAGTACATTTAAAGTGCTCACTTTCCAAATCGAAAACTGTGCTCCACTCTGTACTGTACTGAAGAACAGCAAACTTTCTAGGGGGTTAATATTCACTTTTTCTATGGGACTGAGCAGCACACAATTTTGTGGTTTGCTATTTCCCAGTACCCATCCCTCTGCTGCGTACTTACACATTAAGCCTGAATCTCAAAAACGTATCACAGTCTTGCCTACCTTATTATAAACTCTTCATTTATTTTTTATTTGAATTTCTTTAGCGGAGCAAGGTTGTGACTTAATAGATCTTTTTCATGACCCAGTCCAGCTTTTAATACAAGACAACAGTGAATTACAACAGCAAAACGTGCAAGTTAAAAATCAAACCGGTAAATGTGAGCATATATAGAAAAGAAAAATATACAACACAAGTACACAAACTGCTTAACTGTTTAAAACCAAACAGGTGATTGAACTGACTGCATAACAAAATAACATGGATATATATATATATATATATATATATATATATATATATATATATATATATATATATATACACACACACACACACACACACACATACATACACACACACACACAAATATATATATATATATATATATATATATATATATATATATATATATACACACACACACACATAAAACAGTAAGTGCACCAAAGTATTTTGGAGTATGGATTAAAATGACTTCTGTTATGGCAGCTAAGGAAAGGCGAGAAGAGACCTTAAAGACAACATGAAAACCGAGATACTGGAAGCTCTTGTATATGGATTATAGATAGTAGGATGCAAGCAGTAAAACTGCTTTTAGTCCCTTTAGTTTTATATGTGGGTCAGTGTATTTTTATCAACCAGAGGAGAACTTCTGAACAATAATTAATAAAATATGAAGGAATTTATCTGGGTGGTGAGGAGGGCAAGAGTTAAGTGGGGCCTTAAAGCCCTTCTCTATACTGTCTCTTACAATTTACTGACCGGTGATCTATGCCTATCATACAAGGCATCCTGAGATTCAGCTCTGATGGCCCTTTTGTAAATCCACAAAATGAACAGAATCAGAACCATTAAATCTAAGAATTTAAACTTTGCTTGTGATAGATAATACAGGTTAGTGAGACAGATAGGTCTCTGAGGATCCCAATCCTTGTGAAGAAGAGTTCATCCCTAATCCTATATTAGTGCAACCTTGACCAGCAGATTTGAAATTGGAATTCACGCTGGGTCTGGACCCCACGTCTCCTATAGTGTGGGCATTACTGTCTGCCTCCGTTTAACCTACTCACCCCCACCCCACATAACCTTTAATAACTTCATAATAAATGGCCATGATACACAGGGATACAACTTGGTTGGGATGCACGGCTAATCTTATACAGGCCCTAGTGGTCATTAGCCTAGTATACACCTATGAACCTAAAAGTTGATCCTTCCAACAGTAGGAGGTGGTTTAGGATTACCTGATTTGAATACATATTTTAGAGTTACACAGTGAAGACTCATATACATGACATAAACAGAAGGTTATAATTCAAAATGGAAAGGGATTGTGCTGAAGCAGGGGGATGTTCAATAAATAGAATGGGATTTTGGATGCACATCCTTAAGGAAAATAACTATGCAAAATATTATATTCACAAAGTAGCAGAAAGTATTCTAAGAACTAAGCATAACAGAATGGAGGAAGGAGATTTTGACAATAGGGATGACAGCATGTAGGGGTATAGAAAACAGAAAAAGGTGACTGGAATTTACTGGAGAAAATTGGCAAAGGAACAGAGTTATTGGGAACAAATAACTAGAGTGAGAAAGGTAACAGAGCAGGATGACGCCATGAAGACATTTGGATTGCAAGCTAGAGACTACCTTCCCTATGAAGGATTGACATCAGAGTATAGGCAAAAAGAAAGGGATAGAGGCATCTTAAGTGAAATACCTATGAGGGGAGAGTTTTAAGTTGAATGCAGTACAGAAGCTGCTTTTAAAAAAGGATAATTAATAGGGTAAATAAAGTATTGCATGATAACTATAAGAATCAGTCAGAGGCAGTTAGAAAAGACTAGGAGGAAAGACTGAAAAAGAAATTTATAAAAGAACAATGGGAGGACATATGCATGATGCCCAAGCATGCAACAAAGTTCAGAACATTTACGATCTTTGCTTGCAAGTTTTTGCATATGCATTTTTATACCCCACAAAGACTTTAAAGAATTTTTCATGTAGATGGCAAATGTTGCAGGCATGATGGAGAAGAAAGATGTAACTGGAAACATATACTTTGGGAGAGTAATGAGTTAACAGATTTAAAAAATTCCCTGCAGAGTACTCTGTCATAAATATTGGGTGAGCAAATGGCTGTAACTAAGGAAATTATTATTTTTAGCTGGGAACCAGGATCTGAATTGCCTACACCAGCGTACGGCAACCTGTAGCTCTTTGAGCATGTGGCTATGGCTCTTCTCTACAGTCGTAAACTTTTGTGTCTGTGGCCGAGCAGCTGAATTTCAGCATTTGCGGCTAAGCAGTTGCTTGTCCTGAGTTTTTAGAATAGATGAGGCTGAACAACTACTTCCTTCCCCTGTGTTTTCTGTCTGGCAGTTGGAAGTTGGAGGGAAATTTAAACTGTTCCGTTCCCTCCAGGTAAGGCAGTTAGGACATGGTCACTTTATGGTTCACATCTTTCCTATTGACCACAGCTGAAAACAAGTATTTATTTTTACTTTTATTGTTATTTATTTATTTTGGCAAGGGTGGACTAGAAAGTGGTGCAGTTGAGAGTGTAGGTTTCAACTGTCCAGGTTTTTGCAAGATGTCCAATACAATTGTGTTTTTCTTGCAAATCGCTGAGGACTAAAGTCAGAAAATGGTGGCAGACATTTGAGCCTTAGACCATGTCCTTCAGATATGTACAAATGCAAAACTTGTTCTGGCTTTAAAGTTTGCAAGAGCAATATTTAAAAAGCATCCCTGTTTTTTTTTTTCCTTTGTTCCACCATTATTTGTGGCTTTGTCCAGATTTTTTGGGCTAAAAGAGGTTGAGAGGTACGGGGTGCAATGATTTTAAACCTCCTCTCCCAGAACATTATTCTGCATGTGTTGCTCCCACAGTTTAAAATTATTTCTACATAATTTGCTCCTACTGTTTTCTAAGGATTCCATGTCCAGTTCTTGTATCTCTATTACAATACTTGATACAGTTAGTTTATAGCAGGAGTGGTTCCATCAGGGCTTTTTTTTAGTACTGTTTATTAAACAGCCAGATAATCAGGCAGGAGAATCCACGGAGTAAGTATTTTTAGTTTTGGCTACCGCTTTCAGTACATGTTCTTTAGTGATGAATGGGGGGGGGTCCTGAGAGATTCAGGACTAAGCACACTTTGGATAGTCATCTCTGGGGTAAAATTCACACTGAATTTGTTTGCTAGTATGTTGGAAATATTACTGGATCAGAGTAGGTGGTGCCATTGTTAATAATGTCAGAGCACTGATGGGTCTTATTTCATAGCATAGCTGAGGAAGGATTTACAATTGCCCTTAACTTCAAATGTTAATCTGTGTTCATGGGTTGCTTTACTTGACACAATAGTATTTTTTCAATTTTTTTGTCAGTTTCCTCCTAATTATACCATTCATATGAGAATGTTTTGATGAACTGTAAATGTATACTTTAAGAGTTTTTTTTCACTCCCACCACAGTACTCAACTGACCAGACTGCAGCCCTCTCTCCCCTTTTGCAGGTTCCTGGAGGACCTCCACGAAGCGCAAGATAACAACTAGGAAAAAACAGCAAAAAAATAGAAGATGAACACTGTGAATTTATAACCGAATGGGAAGAAAATTATGTTTTTATGCAAAACTCTATGGGTCATCCTACATGTCTAACTTGTAATGAAAAGTACCCAATAACAAAAAATCAAATCTCGAACATCACCTTTTAACAAAGCACGATGCATTTGCAAAGAGATATTGTTTTGAAGAAGAAAGGAAAAAAAGTGGTGACAGAATTAAAGCAAAAAATGCAACAATCAATGTCAATATTCAGCAGCTGGATACAATCTTCAAGTAATATGACTGCAGCAAGTTTTGTTGCTTCTCATGAGATTGCAAAGCATGGAAAACCTTTCATAGATGGAGAATATGTAAAAAATGCTTTTTACATTTGGCTGAACATCTCTACTCTTACTTCAAAAATAAAGAAGATATTATTAAAAAAAAATGAAGACACTCCACTATCCGCAAAAACTGTTCGCTACAGAACCATTAAGATGGGCAAGAATGTGACATATCAACAGATTAATGATATTAAATCAGCACCTGTATTTTCTTTGCATGTGACATGAAGGAAGTCACACAAGTTAGCCTTTTGGGACAGTATGTTTCCAAAAAAGGTCTCCATGAAGACTTATTGGCTTTGCTACGTCTTAAAGGACAAACTCGAGGTGAAGATATCTCTGCAGCAATTTTGGAAATTTTGACTGTTAGGGAAATTGACATAAATCAATTGGTTATTTATTGCTACAGATGCAGCACCCACTATAATGAGTAAAAATAAAAGCTTTGTTACCCTCTTCAAACAGAATGTGGAACATAATGTTTTTACGCTGCGGTGGTGGTGCTGCGGTAGCATTGTCGCCTCACAGTAAGACGTTGTCCTATTTGATTCTCAGCTAGAGCGTCTTCTGTGTGGAGACATGCGTGAATGGGCATACCTTCGTTGAAGGTTGTGCATCAGAGCCGGCAACTCGGTACGTAAAAATCTACTGCCAATCATTAGCAGACCGCAGTTCCGCTGTGGTGACCCCTAACCGGGAAAAGCCGAAAGACAACATTGTATTACTCATCTGGAAGCACTATGCACACAGACATTTCACATTGAAGTTGTAAAGGTGATGAATTGGGTAGTAAAAACCAAATAATGGCAAGGGGACTTAATCCCCAACAGTTTTGTGCCCTTCTCGAAGAAGTAAGCAGTAAGTATTCTGTCCTCCTTTTGCACAATAAAGTTCAATGGTTATCCAGAGGAGCATTTTTAAAAGTTTTGCTTCGTGCCTTGAACATATTAAGACCTTTTTATGTCAAAAGGAACACGACTATCCAGAGTTAAGTGATAAAGAATGGTTACAGAAATTTTACTTTGCTGATCATATGACATCACATTTAAACCACCTGAATCAGAAGCTACAAGGCTGAGGTAATACTGCAAATACAGTTCTGGAAACCGTCTTCTCCTTTGAACAACAGCTACTATTGTTTGCAGAAGACTTGAAGAGTGGAAATCCGTTTCATTTCTAAACTTAACTTCTGGAAGTGTCATTGATGGCAAGTTCTTTTTGGCAGCTATTGCAAAAAAGCATGATTCATTTACTGATCGTTTCAAAATTTTCAGACATGAAAAGTCCACTCTTTCATTCTTGACAAAACCACTTGTGGCGGATGTCAATTGAATACATTTTTTGTCGTTTCCAACAGCTGACAGAGCTCAGTTTGAACTACAACTAACAAACTTGAAAAGCAAAGATTTGTGGTCTTAAAAATGTGCATCTTTCCAAGTGGAACTAGAAAACCTGGAAAGAGAAAAGGTGACTTTAGCCATGAATTACAAATGGAGGGAACTTTCCAACTATCGAAAGGAGGACCAACTGATTTTCAAAATTATTGTCAACTCAAAACAGTAGCTTTTGGAATTTTTACAATTTTGGGGTCCACTTATTATTGTGAGCAGATGTTCTCCAACATGAATGCTATGAAAAGCAAGCTAAGAAGTCAGCTTAATGATGTAAGCCTTGACACCCATTTAAAACTTAAGATTTCCAACTACTACCCGAACATGAAACAACTCTGTGCGGAAATACAGTGTCAAAAGTCTCATTAATTTGTTCTTTATTTTCTGAAAGTATTTGAAGTTTTGTTTTTGAGTCAACTACATGTACATACATACATACATACAAATGTTTCAAGCACGAGCATTAATGCCCTTCTAGCTTGCCAATATACCAAAACAAGAAGCTATGTACTCATCATAATGTTCGATGTATGTAGTCCATCTTGCCTCACATTCTTACCTGTGGGGTTCGGAGCCGAATGTCGGCTCCGACTCAGCCATACCTTTTAGCTCAAAGTCTTTCTATTGGCTGGGCTAAGAGGGTATCCCATGCTGCACTGCTCTCTATCCCCATATCTAATTTGCTGCGAGCACCAGCACTCATTCTCCATGCATAACAACACCTAAGGAAAGGAAAAACAAACCAAGAATGAAGGGAACTCTGAAACCAGGCCTAACCTCCAGATCCTCCAGGACGGGGGAAGGAGGGGGGGTACGTAAGAATGTGAGGTGAGATGGACTACATACATCGAACGTTATGGTGAGTACATAACTTCTTGATGTTATATAGTCCAATCTCGCCTACATTCTTACCCGTGGGACAGTGTCCCCAGCACCTAAATCCAGGGAGGCTCAGTGGAAAATACTCCTGAGCACTGTGGAACCAAAGGAAGATCTGCCCCTAGATACCACATCTAACTTGTAAAGAGTAACAAAGGTGTGAGGAAATGCCCAAGTAGCCGCAGCACAAATATCATCCATAGACAATCAGGCCTGAAAAGCTGTAGATGTAGATACAGACTGGGTAGAGTGAGCCTTCACCCGGAATGGTAAATCTTTTCCTCCTGAAGTATAAATGAAAGAAATACAACTGGAAATCCACCTGGACAACGTGACTTTGGAAACAGGAGACCCAATTCTGTTTTCCGAAAATGAAACAAACTGATCAGATTTTCTGAGGTCTTTCGTTCTGTGCAAATAAAAACGTAATTATCTGTGCACATCCAACTGATGAAATTTGAATTCTGCCTTGTTTGAGAACTGAGGAAAAAACTCTGGCAATTCAGTAGATTGGTTAAGGTTACTAACTGATGCGACTTTGGGAAGAAAGGAGGGGTTCGGTCTGAGAGAAACCCTGTCCTTATGAAAAATCAAATAAGGGGGTTTGATTGATAAAGCTTGAAACTCCGAAACGCGTCTGGCTGATGTGATGGCTACCAAAAAGATGGTCTTCCAAGTTAATAATTTTAAATCGCAAGTGGCTGCAGGCTCAAAGGGGGGTGAAGTAAGACCCTGTAGAACAAAGTTCAAGTCCCAAGGCATAACAGGTTCCAAGACCGGAGGATGAAGTAACAAAGTGCCCTTCAGGAAAGCCTTACAGAGTCTATGTGCCATTAGACTAGGTTCGTCTGCGACATGAAAGGTAGAAATCGCCACTAATTGGACTTTAATGGTTGCAGCCACTGAACCCTGGTTAAAAAGCATAGAAAGGAACTCCAATACGGACGAAATTGGAGCTGTGTAAGGGTCAATCTTTTTGGCATGTGCCCAGATTGAAAACCTCTTCCATTTCTGTAATAAATCTTCCTGGTCGAAGGCTTATGAGAGGAAGATAAAACATGAACCACCTCCAGCGAAAATTGGTGAAGCCTAACTAATGACGGAAATGGAGTAGCCAGGCTGTCAACCGGAGGGTCCAAAGAGAGGGATGGAGCTGCCCTGACATGTGAGTCAGTAAGTCTGGTTGTGGGTCCAGAATCCAAGGAGCATCCATGAGATAGGGATGGAGAAAGGGGAACCAAATTTGACGAAGCCAGTGTGGGGCAATCAGAATCATTTTGTTTCCCAAGGATTGCGCTTTCTGAATAACCTTTGACAGCAAGGGAACCAGAGGGAAGGCATATAGTAGACCGGAGGGCCAATTGTGGACTAGAGCATCCCTGGGTGACTCCCCCTGAGGGGGGATCAGGGTGAAGTAGCTGTTGCATTTGGCATTGAGGGGCTGGCAAAAAGGTCGCAGCAAGGCTGACCCCACCTGCGGAAGATCTGCTCCGCAACTTGACAGTTCAGGGACCACTCGTATGTCATCAGAATAGCTCTGCCTAGCCTGTCTGCGATCACACTGGACTTCCCCGGAATGTGCATTGCTACCAGAAAACATTGGGAAGACACTGCACACTGCCACACTCGCATGGCCTCTCTGCAAAGGGGATATGACTTGGTTCCTCCCTGCTTGTTCAGATACCACACCACTGACATATTGTCTGAGTGGATTGCAATAGTCCCGAGAGGAAAACTCTGAAGTGCTTGCAACGCTAGTAGCACAGCTCTCATCTCCAGGACATTGATATGCAGATGTAGCTCGTGCTCCTGCCACGTGCCTTGGACTGTCCTGCCTAGATAATACCCCCCCCCCCCAATCTGGGAGGCATCCGTGGTCACCATGGCAACCGGGGTGCAGGAACAAAGGGCTTTCCCACACTGAGGCTGTCGGTGCGAAGCTACCAACTGAGATCCTGTTTGCACCTGTCTGTGAGTAGAATAGGGTGAGAAAGTGGAAGACGTTGAAGAGACCACTGGGCGAAGCATCGCCACTGAAGGAGCCTCATATGTAACCTTGCCAGAGGGACTAACATAATTGTAGCTGCCATTGTCCCCAAAAATTGGAGGACCCATCTTGTCTTCACTCTTCTCAGAGGGAGCAAGGCATAAACCTGTTGTTGTAGGACTCTGATTCTGTCCTGTAGTAGAAATGCCCGCATGAGGACGGTGTCTAATTTGGCGCCTATAAAAGTGACACGCTGTGAGGGCAACAAGGCAGATTTTTCCCAGTTCAATGTGATGCTCAACTGTTGACATAGGTTGACAGTAGCGTGCCTGGTCTGAAGTAGTAGATGCCCGGTGGTGGCAGTAAGGAGCCAGTCGTCCAGGTACGGAAACACTTGGAATCCCTGACGTCTCAAATGAGCCGTCACCATGGCCATGCATTTAGTAAACACTCTGGGGGCTGTGGTGAGACAAAAGGGCAGGGCTCGAAACTGAAAGTGACTGGCTCCCAGCCGGAAGCGTAGGTGACTTCTGGATGTCCTGTCCATCTTTATGTGGCAGTAAGCATCCTTGAGGTCGATGGAGCACATCCACACTTCTTTTCCCAACAATGGGAGAATAGACTGCAATGTGACCATTTGGAACTTGGACTTTTGCACATGGGTGTTCAATTGGCTGAGATCCAAAATGGGTCTCAGGTCCCCTGTCTTTTTCGGCACCAAAAAGAATCTGAAGTAAGTCCCTAATCCAATCTGGTCTGAGGGGATATGTTGGATGACTCCTTTTTCCAGCAGCTTTGAAACTTCTGAAGCTGTGTAATCCCTTTGACTGGGTGGAACATCTGGGGTTTTCTTGATTGGAGGGGGATTTGACGAGAAGGGAATGACATATCCTCCGGAAATTATTTGTAGAACCCATTGGTCCTGGGTGATATCTTGCCAGGCCTCCGGGTATAATGAGATTCGACCCCCGACTGGCTCCAGAAATGCACAGTCGGGCTTCCCATCAGGAGCGGTGGTAGGGAGAACCACAAAAGGAATTGTGGTCTCTCAAGTTGCGAGGGCCTCCTCTGCCCCTAGGGCGGCGTCTCCCTGAATAACCACCCCCTCCCCTGCCTCTGGAGGGGGGCTCACCTTGTGCACCAGGAAAAAACCTCTGTGATTTCTTGAACCACATTTTTTCACCCCTCTGTGCCTTGGGATAAGGCCTAGAGGGAAGGGAAAAATGGACTCCTCTGGCAGACAGAGTTTTTCCCTCCTGCTCGCACCTAGTGAGAGTGTCTTTCACCTTAGTTCCGAACAAAGAGGAACCATCAAACGGGGCATCGGTAAATGAAGACTTGAAGGCCTCTGCGATATGACAAAGGTGCATCCAAGCCTGCCTCCTAAGAGCATCTCCTGAACTTGCTGCCCTACTCGCTCTCTCAGCTGTGTAGGAGATTAGCCTCATGGAGGAGTTTGCAATAGAATTGAGGGTAGACATCTAAGCGTTGACTGTCTGGGCCACCACCTCAGAAACGTTACCAGTAAGAGTATCTCCAAGCTCTTTGAGGAGATCTCTCTGGAGTCATGTAAAGTATAAGTAATTCAGTGACCGTAAGGTAAAGGTCGCTGAAGAAAACGTACGCTTCCCATACCGGTCCATAGTCCTAGACTCCTTGTTAGGGGGATGGATGGTGGAAGAAGTCTCAGCTAATTTCTTCTGGGTGGCAGCTGCCACCACCATGGCATCCACAGGGACCCCCTTGGATAGAAAGTCCTTATCAGGAGAAGCAGACAAAAATTTATTGGGTCTCCTGCGGACTGATTCCACAGAGTCAGGGGTTTCCCACACCCTTCGACAAACCAAATACAGAAGCTTGTCGAAGGGTGGAGAAACCCAGGAGGTGGAGGGCTGAGCACCAAAGGCCTTCAGGAAGACCGACTCCTCCTCGGAGGGGGCTTTAGACGGCCAGTCACCTCTGCTTCAAAATCTCTAGGATGTCAGAGAAAGAAACATCCCCAGAGGATGACTTACGGGACCCCTCCGATTCCTCAAGGTCAGTGTCTGATGTGAGAAACTCATCCTGGGAATCTATGTGCTTCCTCTTGCACGTTTTCTTTCTGGGTGGCTCCTCAGGCAAAAACTCTGAGGAGCCCTCAGAAATATGGGGACCACTCATGGGGGTACCCTGAGGCCTTGGGGCTCTGCTGTCCAGAGATAGATGGTGATCAGAGACCTGCACTGGTGTTGTAGGGGACAGAATGACCGACCCGTATGATGCCGCAGACTACCTGGCCAGCACGCCCCGCATGGCCTCGAAGGCTGGTCCTCCCAGATCCGAAGAATGGCCAGCCTCCGAAGCCGAGACAGGAGTCAGGCTTCCCCACGCTGAAGCACCGAGAGGTGTCCCGAAGCCTCTCCCTTGGGTCCGACCAAAGAATCCTGAGTCCTGAACCCAGTGGACAGCGCCGACGGGGTCAGAGCTGACGTCAGAACCGATTAGCCAGGAGGGGCTGTCGGAACCGATAAGCCAGAAGGGGCTGTCGGAACAGACCTAGGGACATCACATGGAGCCGAGCACTCCAGCTCCAAAAGCTGAGATGCGCTCGAAGGTGGAAGTATCGATGCAGGTTGAGGGACCGGCTCCGGAGCCGACTGGGTCAGAGCCGAGAACAATTTTGCCAGTACCGGTGACCGAAGAAGTCTCTGCACCACTCTATCAACGTCCACATCTGATAAGGTCCTGGAGGATTTGGAGGATAGGGAAGGAGATCGAGACCGCCTCTCTGAAGGGGACCTGCGACGAGGGGATACTGGCCTAATGCTAGGCGACCGGATCTGAACAGGCTCGAAAAAAATTGGAGTCGAAGCAGGTTCCATAACCACTGACACTTCCTGCGGCCCTGAGGACAATGGAGCCGAGGATGTCGATGAAGACTTTGCTATTTTCTCCAGTGGCTCCGAGGAGACTGATGGAGCCGGAGATTGCTTTTTTGCCTTTGAAGATTTTGCCTTAGAGCTGGAAGCACTCTCCAGACCCTCCTCGAAGGAGGGCTTCAGAAGTCCCTTCAAAATCAATTTGTTCTTCCTTTCCTGAAGAACATGTGGACCAAAGGCATGACAGAAACTACATGATTCCTGGAGATGAATCGCTCCCAGACAGTACACACAGAGTGTCCATCAGTAATGGACATTTTATAACTGCACTTGGAGCACTTCTTGAAGCCCGAGGGTTTATGCTCCTTAGTATCTTTGGACATAGTTAACCAACAATCAAGTAACTAACTGAAAAATAGACCAGCGGTCAAGCAGTCACAAGCTCGGGGACAAGCCAAACAACCGACAGTACACCACAAAGATCTCTAACTCAAACGATCCTCAGACACAAACACAAGGGGGGAAGACTAATTCCTCTAATTTAAATGAGTTTAGTCCACAGGAAGAACTTTAGCACACAAGGAAAGCAAGGGGACAGACTAGGTCCTCTAACTTGAAACAGGCCTAGCCCGTTGGAAACAGCTAGCTGGATACGACAGAATACGCAAGCAAGAAAAATCACAACTTTTCCACAATACAGACAAGGACACACACAATAGCTATTAAAATAGCTTTTTTACAAAAAAACGTCTTTCATAAGAAGAAAAAAGGGGTACTTAGCCACAGCCAAGAGCGAGACCACGTCCAAGCTACACGAGCGGCAAATGAGATCTGGGGATAGACAGCAGTGCAGCATGAGATACCATCTTAGCCCAGCCAATAGAAAGACTTTGAGCTAAAAAGTATGGCCGAGTCGGAGCCAACATTCGGCACCAAACCCCACAGGTAAGAATGTAGGTGAGATTGGACTACATAACATCACTTGTTCCCACAATAAGTTCAGGCTGTTCTTAAAAATATCTAAACTAGTACTTACTTTAATGTAATTTGCTAGTCTAGTCCATGCATCAGCTACTGTGTCAGAGAACCAATAAGTACACTTTTCATTCCTATAGAATCTTCTACATAAGCTGTCTGATGATTCTCTAGTACATTTTGGTAACCCCAAACATTCCCAGAGGTAGTTGTCTCTAAGGGCGCTATATACCTGAATAAGATCTTCTCTTATATATCTGTAAGACACTGTACAAGTTCAGATATTTTAGTCTTTCATGATAACAAATTTTCACATCCATGGATGCCCTTGGTATATTTCCACTGTACACTTTCCAGTTTACTCATGCTTGTTTTCTTATAGGAAAACATACTAGGAAAGTTAAAAACAGCCACAAAAAAATCCAAGAAGGATTCCACCACTCCAAATCTCAAAATCCACAAATAAAGTTTATTGCAAGCGCTTTCGTTCACATTCACTAAATGAACTTAAGACATTTTAAAACCACAAAACCAAGTCTTAAATACCCCAAAGTATTATGACATCATAGACTCTCCCATTTAAATGCTAATAGAAAAATTCAGTTCAAAATAAATTTCCATTTCACAACAAATTACTCTTATATCATGTTACCCTACTCTTTGAAGTACCAAATTATTTTTATTATAATTTATTCCCATATTAAGTCCAAAACATCACAATGTGTGGATATAGCCCGATTTGTCTTACTAAGGATTTTAATTTCAAAATACATTTTATTGAGCAGTGGTCATTTAAGCCTGAGAAGGAGTAGGCATTGCGTTTTAATTGCCAAAGTAGTTCCCTCTCTTCTAGCCTAAGTGACCAAGGTCCCCCTCTAACATTGGCATCTACCTGTTCCACTACTAAATAGCGGAAATGGTGATCAGGATGTTAAAATATATGTTTGGCTAAAGCATTTCTTATATTTTGCTTCTTAATACTGTATTGGTGTTCGTATATTCTCTGTTTCAACTGTTGTTCTCTTTTACCTATATAAAAACAGTTGCATTGTTGGCACGTGCTAAGTATATGATCCCTTTTGTATTACATATTTCCCTGTCAATATATATTTCACATCGGATGCTGTAAAATATGATGTTACTTCAATATGCTTGCAATAAGGGCATCTGCCACATTTCTTCATACCCTTATTGGGAACATAAGGTTTACTATTCCTTTCTAGTACAGATTTGATGTTACACCCCCTTCTAAAAGTTATCCTAGGCCTGGTTCCCAGTTTATTTCTCACTGATAAATCCTCATTAATCAGGGCCCAATTTTTAATCAGAATGTCCGTCAGTACATTGGTATCACGGGAAAACACTGTGGCAAAGCTAATATTGTAGTCCAGGTTTCCCATTCCTTCAACCAATGCAACTGGGAACTGGAATATCCTCCCAAGGCATTTAATGTTTATTAGGGATGGGTTTGAAATGTCTTTCCTACTTCAGCTACAATGTCCTCCAGTAAATTAGGTGGGTATCCTCTCTTTAGAAACATGTTCTTTAGAGTTTCACACTCTACTTCAAAGTCTTGATGTACTGTTATCATTTTAGCTGCCCTTACAAGCTGTCCCTTCACAACAGCTCTTTTTTGATGTAGCGGGGGTGATTACTGCTGAAGTGTAGTAAATCATTTGAGTATGTGGGTTTCCAGTACATCCTGGCTATATACCGACTATTGGTTATATTCTTAACCAAACGGACATCTAAATATGAGATTTCACTTGTTTAAAATTGGTACGTGAAATCTAAAAATGATGTAATTTCACCAAGATCCTCAATGAAATCCTTAATATCTACCAAACTGCCCTTAAATATTAGGAACATGTCATCCAAATATTGCGTATACCACACAACCCTGTTTTGAAACCTTAAATTCTGAATCAAGAATTGTTTTTCCCAATGTGACATGACACTGTTCACGAAGCTACCCCCACATGGGGACACCATCGCTATTCCTGTCTTTTGGAGAAAATATTCTTTGTCAAACAAAAAATAATTATTGGTTAATATTAATTCCAACAGTCTCTCAACTAAATTTATTTCATCCCCTGGAGCCCCTCTTGTTAGAAGAGATTCTGATACCCAGCTTACACCCACATATTGTGGGATAATGGTGTATAAATCTGACGTCAATAGTCAAGAAGTTATACTCAGGGTTAAATTCTTGCTCATTCAATGCCTGTAAAAAAACCCCAAGAGTCTTGGGATTCTAAGCTCAAATATTTTTTAAGCTTACTATTCACTAATTTGGCCCAAGCATATATGATGGAGTTTCTCCCATCCACTATGGGCCTTAACGGGGGGGTTCCAGATCTTTGTGTATTTTGGGGGATCTCAAACATGACGGGTGTCAAAGGAGATGTCCTAGTTAAATAGCTATGTTTCTATATCTATGCATCCTTCCAAAAACATGTCATTGATGTTAAGTCTAATACACTGATAAGCCCTGTTAAGTTCATTTAATGATACCTTATCGTAGGCTTCGCTGTGGAGGATTTCTTTCATTCTTCGTATGGATTCCCCTTCTTCCATGAAAATTAACCCCCCCCCCTTATCAGTCCGCATAACTCTGGTATTGGCCATTTTTAAATCAAGCCATGTTACCATTCTGATATTTTTGTAAGGGTCTAGTTAATGCATTTCTAATATCCATTTTGCAAAGCTTTTCGAATAACCCTAATGTTACATGCAGTGGAGGGTTGAAAAGGCTAGAAATTCAAAACTAGTTATACATTAAAGAATTATTCCCCAACAACAGCTGTAAGTTCAATTTACAGGAATATAGTCTTAAATCTAAAGTGTCCTAGATAAGTCAGTCTTAGCCACAAAAGTCAGGCCCCTGGCAAGAGTCTCAATTACCTCAGATTTTACTGGTTCTGATGTAAAATTATAGATTTTAGTCACCTCGTTGATTAGTGCAGATTTTTACTCGATTAGCTAAGTTTTTTCATCATCAGATGTGTCCATGACCGCTATCTCAGTCGTCGGTTGCACCTTTTCAAACATTGATTCTGTTGTGTTCCTCCCTGGGCTATGGTCTGCTCCCGTTTCTGCCCGTTCGAAAAACCCTGGTTATTGGATGCAGTGTTAGCCTGTGGCTGTCATTTTCTTAGTCACTCATTCCATCTAGCTGAAGTACTAGGTTCCACAGGTTCATAGTCGTTTTCAGTAAAATCCAAATTGGGGGTGTTAGGGTTTGGATCCTGACTGGATCCTTGGTTGCTTGTGTCCCAATTCAGCCAGATTTGAGAAGTAGTCGGAGGGGGGTAAGCTGTTCCTTTCTCATATGCCCACCTGTCTCTATTCAATTTTTTAGTTTTCCCCTCCTTTAGTTTAGCAATGGTATCGTCTATACTGGAGAATATGCAGTAAAAATCAAACTTGTATCTCAAGAAATTTGTGTCAAGTTTGATGTTGCTGTCCAGTTTACTCAATTCATCTTTTAAAATTTCCATCTGTAAAGAATGTTTTATTAAAACTTCAAAAAACTCAATGCCCTGTCTAACGAAGAGCCTAAGTAATTCGCAGTGGAAGGGGGAATTATTACTTAATCCGCTTAACCCCGCTGGATATCGCCACTGTCGTAGTCCTTTTGGGATGTGTTGTTTTGAAACACACTCCCTGAAATATGCAACTTTGAGCTGTAACTTCTTAAATTTCGTTAATTTAGAATCAAAGTTTTTCAAGTTGGTTACAATGATGTTATCATTGTGAATGTTATTGATCAAATTACTTTGACTGCCATCACTATTACGCTGAGTATTTAAGAATGCTGGGTTATTTAGCCAGTCATTTAGGGAAGGTATATTCTCAGTCCTGTTATTATTGGTAGCATCATTAGGTTCTTCAACCCCCAAGTTAGTAAGAGAGGCAGAGGAAACGGTAGCATAAGAAAGGCTACCTTGATTTGACCCACTTAGTTCTTAAAAGGTAGGTCTGTTCGGGAGATTAACATTGTGACAAATGCCATTGTTGACGCCATTATTGGGAATTTACTTAGCCAAGTCGTCAATCCAGTTAGTAAGTTGTTGGTTCCCAAAAGCATTATCATTGATAGAACTGTTGTTTTGGGAAAACAGTGATTGTGTGTAGGTGCTTCCTTCCTGCTCCATAACACAAACATCAAAACAAACTAGGAAAGTTAAAAACAGCCACAAAAAATTCCAAGGAGGATTCCACCACTCCAAATCTCAAAATCCACAAGTAAAACTTATTGTGAGTACTTTCATTCACATTCTGTAAACTAACTTCTTCAGACATTTTAAAACCACAAAACTAAGTCTTAAATACCCCAAAGTATTATGACAGCATAGACCCTCCCATTTAAATGCTAAGAGGAAAAAATCAGTTGAAAATAAAGCTCCATTTCACAACAAATTGCACTTGTATCATGCTACCCTGATCCTTGAAGTACCAAATTATTTTTATTATAATTTATTCCCATAATGAAAAATAAGTCCAAAACATCACAATGTGTGGATATAGCCCCTGATTTATCTTACTAAGGATTTTAATTTCAAAATACATTTTATTGAGCAATGGTCATTTAAGCCTGGGAAGGAGTATGCACTGAGTTTTAGTTGCCAAAGTAGTTTCCTCTCCTCCGGCTTAAGTGACCAAGGTCTCCCTCTAACATTGGCATCTACCTGTTCCACTACTAAATAGCAGAAGTGGTGATCAGGATGTTCCAATATATGTCTGGCTAAAGCATTTGTTATATTTTGCTTGTTAATACTGTATTGGTCTTCGTATATTCTCTGTTTCAACTGTCGTTCTGTTTTCCCTATATAAAGACAGTTGCATTGTTGGCACTTCGCTAAGTATATTACCCCTTTTGTATTACAGTCATATTTCCCTGTCAATATATATTTCACATCAGATACTGCAAAAGATGATGCTACTTCAATATGCTTGCAATAAGGGCATCTGCCACATTTCTTCATACCCTTATTGGGGATATAAGGTTTACTATTCCTTGATAATTAGATTTGATATTACACCCCCTTCTAAAAGTTATCCCAGGCCTGGGTCCCAGTTTATTTCTCACTGATAAATCCTTATTAATCAATGCACAAGGGGAACATTCCAGTTCCCTAGTTGCATTAGTTGAAGGAATGGGAAACTCGGACTACAATATTAGCTTTACCATGGTGTTTTCCCATGATGCCAATGTACTGAGGGACATTCTGATTAAAAATTGGGCCCTGATGTTTTGCATAAGATTTTGTAAATATATCTACCCCCTGGTAGTTTTTTTTTTTTTTTACAATCTGAAGCAACTGTTGTTCCTGAATATACATAATGAGTTGTTGAATCATTATTATTCCAGTCAGTTTCTGGTAAATTTAAGTCCCCAGCTAATATTATTCTTCCCTCCTGTGTTTCATGCAAAAAAATGTATGAATTCCTCTAGGTCATCTGAACTTGACTTTGGTGGTCTATACACTCCAACAATTGTAATATGTTCCAGGGTTGTCTTTGTCAGTCACGCGGTCTACAGTATTGGTGTTATTAAGCATGCAATAATCACAGGTCTCTTAACTATCCTTAATTCCTATCATAATACATCCACCTGATTTTTTGTTAGAATGTCTGTTACAGTAAAAACTTTTATACCCTGAAAGAACTGGTTTCCACTCACTGTTCATTAACCATGTTTCACAAACAATAACAACATCAATCTTGTGGGAAGGTAGCAAATTTTCCAATAATAAAAAAAAAAAAAACTTTATTAATGCTCCTAGCACTGACAACCATCAGAGATGCATCAAATGTTGCTGTCTGTAGACTTAAATTTTCGACCTGGCAAAAATCCTGCCTAGTGACTGATATCACCAAACATCTGCTACAAAAATTCTCTTCCCTCATCTTGACAAATGCATGCCATCCCGTCTGAACACGTGTGCCCAAAACTAGACTTGGATGCTCTAAACATTTCCATTTTTTAAAACAGGACATTTTTTCCATGTAGGTATTTACCCAAAAAATCTTTTCATTCACAGTGACCCGACTATCCTTTCTATAGGTGATTTGTGAAAAATACATCCTAACACCAGTACACGCTATAATATCTAAAAAGGCTGCCAATTCCCTACTAACAGTCAAGAGTCACTGCAGAAGAGATTATTTGTACTGACATGAATAAAAACAGATCCGTGCTTCCTTATATTAAGGTACTCCAAGGCTCGTCTCACGTCTTCTATTTTTGCTCCTGGCAAGCATAACACTATTCGATGCTCATCATCTTCTCTGCAAATACAAGTATCAGTTCCTCTAATAACTGAATCTCCAATTACACGAATATCTTTGTTGGCCATCTCTGAAAAATCTTCAGCTTGTAATACAGTAATATCTGTTCTATCAATTGTTACGAAGAATAGATCTTCATCACCATTAGTCTTATTAATCCCACTGTTTTCATTGCGTATTACACTCTCGGGTCTATATTATATCATCGAACGCTTAAAAAAGCGAACGTTGATTAATAGATCCCATGTAAGTGAAAGCTTACAATCTCGAAAGCTCAGAACAGCGATTTTTTTCCAAGGGAAAAAAAAAATCACTGTTCCCAAAAAAAAAAAAAAACAAAAATTGAAAGAATAAAAATATGGACGAGTGTCTCCACATGTGCCCCCCCCCCCCACATAAATATACCAACTCCGAGATCGCACTACAGTGCTGAAAACGGCAAAGCAATGGAAGTGGCCAAGCAAATTCTTTCCCTGGGAAAGTATTCACTTAAAAGCAGCTTCATTATTTTGCCTTTTCGTTGTTTTAAGTTCGACCAAGACGCATTCGATAGAATGCGTCTTCGGTCATCTAATAGGAACCCAAATTCTCATCCAGCTAGCATTGTAAATCCACAGCTCAAGACATGTAGTCAACATCTCTCTTTCTCTTCCTTTTTCTTACAATTTTGATTTCTTCCTTTTCACCTGACCCTTGCCTCTTTTTTTCTGCTTTCTCTTTTGGAAAAATGCCTTTTTCATGTAGACTAAAGGTTTTCTGATAGAAAATCATCATCATTCCCTGTAACCTGTGTGTTACATAGCAAAGAAGTGTTCTTTTTAGTACATATTCTCTTTACTTTACAGACATTAATCAGTTTATTTTTTTTCCTTATTTGTTGTGAGCTTCTTCCTTTCTTTCTTTGCTTCTTTTCTTCTAAACAATCCGCATCCTCCGATTGATGAATACTTGCAACCAGAATTCCAAAGTTGTCATACTGTGTTAAAAAATAATATCTCAAACCCCCTTCTATACCCATTGCAGCTCATTGTAAATCTTGGGTCAAACATTTTAGGATAAAAATGGCTCTTTGCTCCAAAAAGTTTGCTGACCCCTGGCCTAGACATAGTAAGGCCTTATTAAGTTTAATGCTATTGACTGCCAAAAAAGTAATTAATAGAAAATGGAAATCAAAGTCTAAGTAAACTGCATTTGTAGTATAGAATATTAACAAAATGTCCTTTCAACTGTATTGTTTATAGTAACACAGTGTGGTCCTTAGAGTATATTTACTTTTTTCTCATTTCTTAGCCTTGAAACTGTTATCTTGTTAACATTTTGACTCTGTACTGTATTTCCTTAACACGTGTATTGTATTTACTATATTTGCTGAACTAATCTTTGTGGAGATTTTCTCCCCAGGCCTCTGCTGAAAATGGGATCCATGCCCAGTTGGACTTTCCCAGTAAACAAATGTAAAATAAAATAAATAAATAATTAAATTACAAAAGAGATAAAAGAACTGAAAGAGGGAACTTTAGAAAAGGGAGGGAGTAAATTACATAAAAAATTGTGAGAACAATGCATGCAGAATAATCTTCAGAAGGAAGAGGAGAGAGACTTGAGGGAAGGCAGGAATTCAGCAATTTATGATACTAATGATGGAAAGAAAAGATGTGGGATGTATAAAGTATGTAAGTTAAAACAATGTTTATATGGTTTGCTTTCCTTTATGTTATAATATGTTTGCCTTTTTCTTAAGGGATAATTTAATAAACATCTTTAAAAAAATAGAGAAGGTGCACAAACTGCTGAACTATTTTAACTGTAGTTTCTTACTAATACATTTTAGCACTGAATATGATCTATTTACACACACACACACACACACATATATATATATATATATATATGTGTGTGTGTGTGTGTGTGCGCGTGTGCGTATATACATGTAAAATATTAAGATCGTAGTCAAAAAAATAATAAGCATAGTTGGCTACGGTGGGAAAATTAAAGAACTTCAGTTAAGCTGATCCGGATGATGACTGATTGGCAGAAGTGTGATAGAGATGGCTGTTAGGAACATACCTCTCAACTGTCCAGATTTTTGCAGAATGTCCAGATTTTCTGCCTCATATTTTTGGTCTATTCCTCATAAAATTTGTGGTTTTCTGGGAAATTATTAGGATGACCTGAGGATTGAAGTCACTAAATATTGACAAACATTTGAGTTTCATACCTGAAATCCTTCAGAAAATCTATGTTAACACAAACCCTAACACTCTAGCCACTTTCTAAGTCTGCAAGAGCAATATTTAAAATATGTCCCTATTTTTGGGCCTTTAACCCCCCCCCCCACACACACACACCCATTTTGTCAGGTTTTGTCCAATTTTCTTGCACTAACAGGATGAGAGATATGGTTAGAAAAAAGTAAGGTGTTTGAAAGGAGAACATTAGTGAAGAATGTTTATGCTAGGGTGGAGGGTGGTTGGTTCTTCAGAACACATTTGGTCATGGCCAGTTTCGATAAGATAGCATTTAAGAACAGATCTGAATCCAGAGTATGTATCACAATTTCTAATAATACAGGTGATGGATTCCCATTATTTGGATGCCAAAATAAGAAGCTACTGTTGCGTAGATTAAGTTCTGTAAAAGGAGTTTGAGAAGTGGTGGTGAAGGATGGAACAGAAGTAACTGATATTTTCCAGTCCTTCTTGAGAGTCTGTTGGCTAAAAAGGGAAAGGACTACACTATCATTAATTAAAAAGAAAGTAACCTGGTAGCAAGTCATTTCTTTGCTGAATTGAGAGAGATCTTTTGAAAAGAAGGGAAGAGAAATGGTCCCTTTGAGGTATTAAAATAAGGTGGCAGATATAACTGAATATGATTTTAAGGACAGACTTGTATTTGGGGAGATGGATATTTTGATGAAAAATCCATAGTCGAGTTGGAGTGAAATACATTTTCCTGTGGCACTCCTGCTTTCAGGGTCTAAGAAATGAGAGATTTTCCTTGGACCCAAACAGTGTTTTATTAGATTTTCGGTTTGCTTTGTTGTGAGTAAATTAGAAATCAAGACTTTAGTCTAAAAATTAACCTAAGTAGAAAAAAAAAATGGCAGTTTCTAGCTATTTATTATGTGCAAGTTTGAATTTCAGCTGTGTGGGAATTCCAGAGAGCATTGCTTTAATTTTGTTTGTGATAAGAACTATGTGGTTGTTACGTAGCCATGAATTTAGTATGGAGGGAACGTGTTCACGGCTTTGTTTAATTATATTAAGGCTTAGGTTTGGTCAGTACCGAACCACATCAGAAGTGTAGATTAAGAATTTACACTGTGTGAAGCTGGAGGGAAGTTGATTAACATATTGTAAAAAGTAGAGGGACAAGAACAGATCTTTAAAGTATTCTCTGGTTAGGTGATATGAATTCTGAAAATAAGGAACCAAGTGAATTTGAATAGTCTGCTGGAGGGGTACGTTTGAAACATCTGTGGAAACTGGAATAAGGCCCACACTTGGTGCAGTATGGAGAAGACAATAGTCAGAAGAGTCCATCCTTTCTTAAATCTATAAACAGGGTTCCAGTAAGACTATATTTATTGTGTTTACAAATACATACTATGTAAGGGTCCAAACTGCAGTCATGGTGCTCCTCCCAGAATTCATGCTGGTGGGGAAAAAGCATGACTACCCTACTTTTTCAAATAGCTGAAATTTGATTATGGACCACTTTTTCAAATATTTTCCCCACTAAAAGGAGGTATACAGAGATGGGTCTTTTAGTCAAAACAGGCATTGAGATTGTTTTTGTAAAGCACAGGGGGTAATAATGAGTCTTTCAAGTGGAGGAAAATATATTTTTGCAGAGAGAGATTTTGTCGATGTGTAGTAGAAGTAAATTAAATGTTCTCTACAGAAATGAATCATCAATATATGTGCCTGCAAGAGAACCTCGTGGGATTTTCTCTAGTTGCTCTTTAATTTGTTTGGACTTAATTCACTGAAAGTAGAAGGTAGGAGTGAACAGGGGTGGATATTCTACAGGACAATTTTGGCAAGAGAAGCAAGGATACGAGTTAGGGTGATAAGAGAACTCTTAAAATAAGTTTTGTAGGAAAAGGAGGACATTTCTTGTTTGAATGCAAGATACTTTTTTATTTTTTAGCTCAATAGGTTTTTAAAATGGCTCACAAAAACTTTAGGACTATTATTGCCTTCAGTTTAATTTTTGAGGTCTAATGGCTTTCATTGCTAACTTACAGAGGTTAACATCTTTTTTAAAACACCTTTATAAAATTATCACTTAAGACACAGTCTAACATACATTAACAGAAAAGAAAACAAACAATTTTAACATTTTGCCATTTAAATATAATATACATCACATGCATTTTCTTTGCTACAATCATCAGTTCAATTTTACAAAAATTGCTGAATTCCTGCCTTAGTTTAAACTTCACTCCTCCTGAACATTATTTTGCATGTACCATTCCCACAATTTCCATTTACTGCTATATAATTTGCTCCCTCTCTTTTCTAAAGATTCCCCTCTTCCAGTTCTTTTCTCTCCCTTATAATATTCAATAACAAATATACAGTTGGTGTAGACTTTGATAAGGTCTTACTATGTCTAGGCAAATCAGATCCTGTATCCCAGCTAAAAAGAATAATTTCCTTACTTACAGCCATTTGCTCACCCAATATATCTGAAACAGTACACTGGAGGGAATTTTTTAAATTTGCCAACTCATTACACTCCCAAAACATACATTCCCGGTTGCATCTTTCTTCTCCATCACACCTCCGACATTTGTTATCTACCTGAGGAAAAAATTATTTGAAGTCTGCATGGAGTACAAAAATACTTATGAAAACAATTCCAAGCGAGGATCCAAAACCTCCTTTGGGAGCCATACAACTATCTCCCTATTGTTTTCTTTTCAATTGCTTTTCCGGTCCCTCGTCCACATCTTTTTGAACCTCCTTTGTTTGATTCTTATAGTTATCATGCAATATTTTATATGCCCTACTAATTATTCCTTTTAACAGCTACTTCTGTTCTAGATTCAACTAAAAGCTATACCAGAACAGGTCTTTCATTTAAATCCCCCTATCCCTTTCGCTTTGCCTGTACTCTGACATCAACCTTGGTAGGGAAGACCGTCTCTAGCCTGCAGTCCAAATGTTGTCTTGGCCTCAGCCCACACTGTTACCTTTCTTACTCGAGTTATTTACTCCCAGTAGTTTGGTTCCTTTGCTAGGTTTCTTCAGTAAATTCCAGCCCCCTCTTGCCCATTTTCTGTACCCCTATTTGCAGTCATACATACTGGCAAAATCTCCTTTCTCCACTCTCATATTGGCTTAGTTCTTAGAATACTTTCTGCTACTTTTTGAATATAATATTTTGTGTGGTTATTAATTATTATTCTCCTTAAGTATCTGCATCCAAACTCCCACTCTCTCTTTCTCTATTTCTTGAACTTTCCCCTTGCTCTATAATCATCCCTTTCCACTTTGAATTATAACCTGCTGCTTGTTATGCATATGAGCCTTAACTGTGCAGTTGTAAAATATCTGTAAAATATCCCTCCAAATCAAGTAAACCTAATCCACCTTGTTCTATAGGTAGTATCAGCTTATCCCACTTAACTCTTGTCCTCTTTTCCCTCCCAGATAAATTCCTTCAATTCTTTATTATTGTCCACAACTTCCACTCAGGTTGATAAAAGTATGCCTGACCTGTATAAAAGACTAAAAATATTTTTAATGCTTTTATTTTCCATATTCATAAACAGCCTTCAGTTTCTCAACTTTTATATTATCTTTTTAGTCTCTTCCCACATATCCTTAAACTGCCACAACAGAAACCTTTTTTAAACCATACTTCTAAATACTTCATCTCATCCTGTCCCCATAAATATGGGCATTGCTGAACCATTTTGTGAGGATGCATAATTTATGGCTATAGCCTTTGTTTCTTTACTAAATTATATTCCAAAAAGACTTGAAACTGTCTCAAAATATTCCAGAACCCGAAGATGTCCTTTTCTGGATTTATCAGGTATAGAACAATAAAATCTGCATATAAAGCCAAGTTTTCTTGAATCCTTGTATTTCTGAGTCTCATATTTTCTTTGCTAATGACTGTAAATACACAGCAAATAACAAAGGGTACCCAGACTGCTTCCTGTGTTCAAACACAGCTTATCTGAGAGGAACCCTCCCACTTTAATTCTTGACACTGAGCCTTCATGTGTTCTTCTAACAAAACTTATTATTGTATCAGGGAATGCACATGATTCCAATGCCCTAATCATAAAATCTCAGCTTACTCTGTCAAATGCTTTCTCTGCATCAAAACCCACCCACAACAGAGGTACTTTCTTACATTCTGCTTCCCACTGAATTATCACTGTTCTATTATTGTTGTCAAATTTTGGCTTCCCCCATAAAACCACACCAATCATTATCTATCTGTTTTGGCAACACCTTTGCAATCTTTTACCTAGTACAGACAACACTTTATAATTTTGTTTTAAAATTGAAATGGGTCTATATGAATCTGGGTCTGAGGGTTCTCTGTCATCTTTAGGCAACACAGCTACCACAGCTTTCTTCAGAGATGCTGGTGCTTCCCCTCCTTTTAGAACACTACAGACAAAATCCTCCAGACCTTTATAACTTTCTTACCTCCTAATTTCTAAACTTCCACAGGAATACCATCTGTACCTGGAGACTTTCCTGAAGATTAATGATATGTCGTTATATATATCATCCTCCTGGTCAGCTTTAACTCTCTCCTTCCTAATAGACTCTGACATTTACTCCTACCACTCAAACTATTTATTTTTCTTATATTTTTCTAAACTTTTTCTAGACTTGTTACTCCCATTATTTATATCCTCCTGTCTTTAGTGGAACTGCATGTGTTCAAGGAAATCACCCTTGGTCCCACCCCCTTCCTTTCTTATTTTTCCTTGCCTGAGACCGTTACTAAACCAATTTCAGCTCTGAGCTAGTATTTGTACACAGTCAGCATTGTTTCACTGCACTCCATTGTCTCTTTAGCGTGTTTTTATTTTTCTATAGAAGTGTCCCTGCAAGCAAATAGATTTGTATGTTAACAGTGAAGTCTGCAGTTTGAACACAGTTTGTGGGCTACATTATTATGCAAATTAGAAATATTATGGCAGCCTAAAACAAAGAACTTTGTACACTACAACATCTCTAGCTTCTTGGACCACAGCAATCCCATTGGTACTTTCTCCTTTGACTGTGCTCAAATTCATTATTTTTAGGTTGGCATAATGGTTAAGGTGCTTACCTTGGAAACACAAGGTGCAGGGTTTGATTCTGACATGGGGTAATTGGCTAGGCTTACAATGGCCCATAAGGGCAGTTAGCCTAGCACTAAGCTATGAACCTATGCTAAAAGGTTCTGTTCTATAGCTACTATGAACCTATGCTTTAGGGGTCCACGGTCTCCCTTCAGTAAGTTTATTTCTCTTCTTGTGCAACCACTTTTACGTGACAGAGCCGAACTACCGGATTCTGGCATACTTTTTCTCATTATTTTGCTGGTCTGTGGGGGTTGAGGTAAACTTTTGGACTTGCAATTCAAAGTCCATAGAAATGTCTTTATATTACACAGTTGTTCAGTCAAGTGCAATTTTTTACTGTTGTCACCATTAGTCAGATCAAGGTGATATTGGACAGATTCTCCTACTAAAACAATTTCCTACAGCAAAAAAAAAAAAAAAATACAGTCATCTGCTAGCACAGAGGCCTTTTAAACTGCAGTATTCCTTTTACTTATTTCACAGCAGATTTGAGGCTGTTAATGTTAAGTCAGTGATTTGTTTTCTTTGTCTCTTGACAAGTTTTCAACCCACTTTGTACGCCATCATTAATGCTCGAGCTCACTCTGATCCCCAACCATACCCCCAAATTCCACCCACCCCCTCTTACTCTACATTTATATTTCCATAGCACGACCCACACATTCCTCTAACCAATACCATCATTTCCCTCCAGTAGGAAAACAATCAAATATGATTACTCCCAATAGTAACACCCACTCTAGTTTACCACCCAAGGCTCTCTCACAAATGGTCTTAATCCTTGCCTCCTATAACTATGAAACTACAGCTCTACAACCAACCCACTACCTTCCAAATATTTTTTATCCTAATTTACAACAAAGATAAAACCCAAGTTAAATAAGATGTCCCAAATTAGACTTTACAATATCTCCTCATTCTGTTAGTCTTTACCACCAATTATCAAATCCACCTCCTTCAAATACTTATGACTTCAACCAATCCTCACAAAGAATATCAACAGCAACCCAGCCTTTCTTTCTCCATAACATTCTAAAAACAAACCATATCTGGTTTACTTTTCTATAAATACCTTAAAACTAAGCATCCAAATTTGCAATGAAATATCAAACCAAGACCAAAATATAACTGTCCACACTCTTCCCTCTGTAAAATACCAATTCAGAACATTAGTGGAGATATTCACACAAACCCTGGTCCCACTGTTCATAAAACCATCACTTCTAAACCCAAAATAAGCTAGTCACCTAATACAGCTCAGCAAAAAACAGAATCCAAACTCACCTTAATTAATATTAAACCAAGACGTATGTGCAATAAAATCCATGACATACATGCTTATCTTGTCACATACACTTCTGATGTAGTCATACCTACTGAAACCTGGTTAAAAAATGAAATAAAGGATAATGAGATGACCCTCCCCAACGGATACAATATACTCACGCTTGACAGACAAAACAAACATGCAGGTGGTGTAGCAATCATCTATAAAAAAATCACTAACCATTACCTTACTTCCACAGGAAATACCCAACTTTAACAATGCTGAACTACTAACAACACTCAGAAAAATCAACAATGGGAGAACTATATGTTTAACAAAAATGTATATACCACCAGGGAATAACACTGGCACTGCTGAATGTATTCTGTATTGGATATCCCAACAAATTAACCATGAAATTATAATACTTGGAGACCTAAATATAGACTAGGAACTCAAATTCCACTACCCCCACTGAATCCATAAATTTGTACAACTTCAGTCAATTACTAACTACACCTACTAGAATCAATAAAACTTCAGGGAGACATTTAACATTAGATTGGATTCTTACAAACGCACCAAACTGACAAAAGTAGGCTGTTTCTCAGAGAGCATAAGGGACCACATACCAACATATGCTACTAGAACTCACCATAACCTAGATGAACATATCTATAATCAAATAAGAAATATAACTAATTTCAGCAAAGATATTTTCAATGAAACACTAAAAAATATAACTGTAACATACTTAGAAAAATGCTGCTAGATACTGATGTAGAACACTTTAATAATGTATTCTTACAGACCTTAAATAATCTAGCACCAGTACATAATAAAATAGTAAACTCCAACCTCACACCATGGCTGGCAAAGGAAACAAAAAAAAATAATGATAAAAAGGGATAAAGCCTGGAAAAACTGGTATAAAAATAGAACTCAAAATGCCTACCAGCAGTTAAGACATCTTAGAAACCTTTCAAAAAGCCATGTCAAACAGGATAAGCAAACATACTCTACCATCATACAAGACAAACATATAAACAACCCAAATTGTTTTTGGTCATCACTGAGTAAACTACTCCACCTTGCCTAGACCACTAGTCCCTCTCCAAAAACAGACAATACAACAGACTCTATTCCTACCCAGTTTAATTCCTACTTTTATATCAATATTATCTCTCTTAGACACCAACACATCTGCTCCCCTCATTCTACCCCTGTCCAATCAAAACCACCCACAGTTCTTCAATTTTAGTCCAGTACCTACCTCACTCATAAGGAAGTTGCTCCTTAAACTAAAAACTACTTCTGTAGCTGTAGATCAACTACCATTAGACTACCTAAAAATGGCTGCAGATGTCACAGCCTTTCCTGTGTCCACACTAATTAACAGTTCCATAGCAGAAAGATCTGTCCCATCAATGTGGAAAAAATCCTGAATCATACCACTGCACAAAGGCAGCACATCTACTGAGTTTAATAACTACAGACTGACAGTAATTCTCTCCCCCTTTCCAAAACATTAGAGAAATGCATCCATATGCAGCTGATACAATACCTAACCTCAAATAACCTGCTCTCAGAAACACAACATGGCTTTAGGCCAAAGCACTGCACCACTACTGCTGTACTACATTTTACCAGTATAATAAACCGACATAGAAATGTTGGTCTGCTTGTGTCCACTCATGTTTAGATTTGCCAAAGGCATTTTATAGTCTCACACCACCAACTGCTCATTTGACTCTCCTCAATAGGACTTTCACAATTCTCCTTGTTGTGGTTCCTTAGTTACCTATCTAGATGGCAACAAGCTTACTCATCCTTTCAACCAATTACTATAGGTGTCCCTTAGGGCTCTATCCTCTTATTTAATATATTTATTAATGACCTACACACCTCCACTCACCATGCTAGTTTAGTTCAGTATGCAGATGACTTAACATTCATACATGCAACCTCAACAATAAATAAGCTCCAAGACATTAATCCAAAAATCTTTCTCCTCTGTATCACAGGATCACCATAGGCGGTTACTTCAGGGACTTCCAAGATGGCTGCACATTGAATAACACCTTAATTCTAGCTCTCCCAGTGTGAAAACAAGCTCAGTAGAGAAGGCCAGTAGACTTTTGTGTTTATGGGTAAGTTTTATTAACTGGCTAAGAAGTGCACTGTCTGGATGCCAGGAAAAAAGAAATACAGAGGACCTGTAAAAAATCAGCTACAAAAAGTGAGGAAGAAAAACTGACTTGGGGAAAATTCTGCAGCTATTCAGTAAAAAGCAATGCAACCTCCAGACATGACTTCCAGTAACCTACAGGAAGACACAAGACAACCGCACACAGACCTGGTAAAAATAAACGAAACACTGATGGAATATATCAACACAAACAAGAAAAGGCTGGAACAAATGGAAGAAGCTTTTAACAGATATTCAGATGAGATGATAAAGCTGAAAAAATCAGAGGTCGAAATGAAGAATAGGCTGGCTGAATATGAGACTGCTCAGGAACAAATGTTTCAAAAAAATAATACAATTGGAAGACACAGCATGTAGAGAAAACCTGTGATTTTTCAGCTATACCAGAGAAGCTGGAAGGAAGAGACTGCATTAATTTTATAAAAGTACAAATAAGCAACTGGATTGCTATTCCACAGCAGCAGCTGTTAGTTGAAACAGCACAATGTGTGTAAGCTCCAGACCTGGCTATAAGAAAGCAACCTAGACCTTTAATATTAAAGATGCAATACTACCAGCAAGAGGAGTTGATTCTGACAAAACTGTGGCAGAAGTACAAAGTACTAAAAGTGGGAGACAGCAGAGTGTTTGTGGAGAATGGCTACTCATTGCACATTTAACAGAAGAGGAATAATTTATTCCACTATTCAGGGAATGTCGAGATGCAGGTGTGAGATTCAAACTGCTTTACCCAGCTATCGTCAAAGTATTCTTCCCTGGATGGACAAAATCATTTTTGATGAAGTATATGCTAAGGAGGAAATAATAATGGTTTGTCCGATATAAAGTAAGCTGTGAAACAGGAGATTCTTCATGTTTTTGTGGTAATAAAGACCACAGAGAGACTGCAACTGTGAAACACTTTAATATTTTAATGGAAAATGTAACAGAGAAGGAAGGGAGCATGAGAGTTGACTAGAAGAATCAAGAGTACGTTGGAAATGAAACAGAGACTGGATATGGGAGATGGAAATGAACAGGAAAAAAAACAGTAACTTAATGTGGATTATATAATGCAGTAATTATATTTCTGAAATATGACAGAACAAGGAAAATCTGGAAATATTGGACTTTTTCTGAATCTGTTGAACATGTGGGGGACTCTATAGCATATGATCTACTTCAAGTCATCAATGCTCGGAAATTATTTTTAGGGAGGGGAAGAGGAGGGAAAAAACAAACTGATTTTTTTCTTCAAAAGTACTATTTTTCTGATGTGTGGTATTCTTTACATGCTATAAAGTAAAGTTTTCTCAGTTATTTTTAAATGTAATGGGGAATGTAAACAGTTGCTGTTGTTCTTTTTTCACCTTTCTTTCTCCCTTCTTCTTGTTCAGTTTTAAGAAATGTAGGCACTGCAATGTAATAAAAAACCTGGTTAAAAAGCATGACAAAAGAAAAATTAATGTGCTTATTCTCATTCTTGCATGGGGGAGTGACTGGATTAGTAGACTGATTTAGTAACAACTTTTAAGAGAGAGAGAGCACCTAAATGAAAAAGAATACCGATTATGAGCCTTTTTTCTAGGAAAATACTTGGATGCTTAGTAGTGATTCTGCAGCTAGTCTTCATGTTTCCTTAGAAACAGTCTGATAAAGATAAACTGGCTGTCTGTTTCTCGTGTCTCCATGGAAACAATCTAATAAAGAGAAACTGGCTACAGTTTGGTGGCGAGTGATTTGCTAAGGAAAAAGAGAAATTGGCTAGGAGATAATGTTCTGTGAAAGCATTCAAGGGTTTTCCCAAGGTAGATAATGCTCTCAAAGCATTCAGGGGTTTTCCCTGCTGGGAGAGCTATAAAGATAATACAAAACCAATTAGCAGTTAGTAGAAGCACAGGCTGCCCCAAGCCTCTTAGCATGGATAACCTTTTTTAGGTTAACACAAGTCTGTGAGTGTGGCTGTCAGTTTGGGACTTGTGTTCCTATTAAGAGGGTACACTGTCAATATTTGAAGGTGTACATAGTTTTGTGCGTTAGTATTAAGTTAATATGCTTTGGTGGGTATTGGGGATGTTTTTTTTTTTTTTTTAGAACTTACAATAAAATAAGTTTTATAACATGTGACTGGCTCAAATGGATATGACAAGAAACAACTGTATAAAAGTTCAACCAGCTAAACTGTGTATGGATGTAACACAAAAGCTAGCACTAGACATTTAACAAAAAAAGGTGTACATAAAAGGTGGGAATAATAACTTTTTAATTCAATGATGCTTTCTGCAATGTCTTTAAATGTCAACGGCCTTACAGATAAATACAATAAGAAAGAGTAGTGAACTATATTAAAAATATATAGAGTGCATTTATATGTTACAGGGGAGATGCACTGAAATAACTGAATATGTGAATTTGATAAAGATAGGTTTTCTTGATGGTTATTCAGCGGAACACATGAGACAAAAGAAAGATGAGTACTTATATTAACTGCAAGAGGAACTGCAAAAGCGACAGAAGAAGATAAAGATAAGACTGACAGATCTGTAGTGCTAAGGGGTTACTGGCAAGGAAGGAGGATTACACTGGCATGTATTTACATTCTACCTAAAACTGCTATAATGCAGCTTAAGAAAATTCTGGGAGAAATAATCAGTTTTCAGCAAGGAATGTTACTTATAGGCGGGGAATGGAATTTGATTTGCAGCAGTGAAGATGTGTCTGTGGGGCCCAGAAGGGAACATATAACAAATGGGGGTAGATTGTTTGAAGAAATGTATGAAAATATTTGACATGGAAGATGTGACTTCAGTAATAGGAGTTTGGAGTGAATTTACATATTATTCACCAAGATATAAAAACTGGGCTATGCTAGACACAATTTACATTACATAGGAACATGTGCATTTAACTGAAGGTCTTGATACTCACCCAATAACTACTTCAGATCATGCACCAGTAAAAACTAAAATAAAAACACAGGGTAATGAAAAAAATGAGACATTGGCACATTCCCACCTAACTGTTGAAAAGGAAGGAATTTAAGGAATGGGTAGTGGAGATTATTCAGGAGCTGATAGAGAGGACAGAAATTTCTTCTGAAAATATTGTTAGGAAGTGGGATAAAATTAAGGTGGGGTTTAAAAATAGGGTGGAATAAAGTAACAAGAATTATTTAGAGGGACTGACAAATGTTAAAGTATTGCAGAATAGGGGGAATTTCAAAGAACAAGAGGAGGATCAACTGCAGAATGCTAGGCAGAAAATAAGGGATTACCCCGATAATATGCACAAGTTTAAAAAATTGCTGTTAAGCAACTGTTTTTGATAACACTAGAGCACAAAAACTTTTAGCACAATGACTCAGGCAACAGAAAGTAGAAAGGGTTGTTGCCAAACTTAGGGAGCCTATAACAAGGAAGGTAACAAGAGATCCTGTAGAGTTATTAGAAATATTTTGGAAATTCAATGACAGTCTCTATAAAGCAGAAAAATATGAAAAGCAAAAAAAGATACAAATAGAAATGTTTATGGAAGAATTAAACATGACAAGGTTAGAGGTAGATGAGGCTCAATTACTAACAGTTAGGACAGGAGGAGAGGAGATAAAAATGGTGGTGTATAACAATCTACAGGAAAGTCCCCAGGAATAGATGGCATTCCTGTGGAAGTTTGGAAGCTAGGAGGGGAAAAATTATCAAGATCTGGAAGGTTTTCTTTAACAGTACTTTAATAGGAGAGCAAGTACCAACATCCTGGAAGAAAGCAGTGGTAGCTGTAATACATAAAGAAGGTAAAGATCCATCAGATCCAGCTTCATACAGGCCCATTTCAATACTAAACCACGATTATAAAGTGTACATGTCTATAATGGCCAAAAGAATGGCAAAAGTATACCAAAACTGATGGATATGGATTAATGTGGTTTTGTGGAGGGGAAGTAAACATTTGATAACAGAACACTGACGATCCACAAGGAAGCAGAATGTAACAAAATACTATCATTGTTGTTGTTGGGTCTTGATGCAGAGAAAGCATTTGACAGAGTAAGCTGGGACTTTGTGAGCAGGGCGATGGAAGCATTTGCATTTCCTGAAAAATTATACAGCTGATTCGGAGAATATATGAGGGATATGAGGCGAAAATTAAAGTGGGTGGGGTCCTCTCATAATTTTTGCTTGAGCAGAGGAACCAGACAGGGGTGTCCTCATTCATATTATATTTAGACCACTGGCAAAGAAAATAAGGGACTCAGAAATTCAAGGATATAATTGGTATGGTAGTCAAGAAAAGCTTGCTTTATTTTCAGATGATATTTTGTACCTGAGAAAACCAGAAAGAGACATTAAAGTGTTGTGGAACAGTTTCAGATCTTTATGGGATTGAAAATTAATGAAGCTAAAACAAAGGCAATAGAAGTAAATTATGTACCTACACACAAACTGGTTCAGAGATACCAATATTTATGGGGACATGATAAAATTAAGTACTTAGGAGTATGGATTAAAAATTATTCTAGTGTGGCAACTAAGGATATGTGGGAAGAGACTAAACAAATACAAAAACTGAGAAAATGGAAGCTTTGTTACATGGATATAGATAGTAAGATACAAGCAGTTAAAATATTTTAGTCCCTTTAGTCTTATACACAAGTCAGGCATATTTTTATCAACCAGAGGAAAAGTTGTGGATAGCAATTAATAAAGAGCTGAAGGGCTTTCTTTGGGAGGGGAAGACAGCAAGACTCAAGTGGAATAATAACTTATTCTTCCAGTAGAACAGGGCAGATTGGGATTACCCAATTTGAAGGGGTATTTCAGAGCTAAACAGTTAAGACTCCTATACATAGCACAAGCAGAAAACTAATTCAAAGTAAAAAGGGATGATGGTGAAATTGGGGGAGGCATTCAAGAAACAAGGACAGACTGGTACTTTGGATGCAGGCTGTGACACCCATGCTCTGGCCCAGCAATCAAGTAGCCTCAATCCTCACCACTAACAACAGTGAGGGGTGTCTCATATAGGAGGAAATATAGCAAATACACACAGTAAAGTGCAATTTCCCTTAACAGCACACAGAGATCACAGTCAGTCCGGGGCTGGTCGCTCCCTTGCTCTCCAGGTCCCCAATAAGACTCCCCACTGGCATAGCTATAGGGTCCAGAACTCAGCCTATTGGGCAAGCTAAAACCTCCAGCACCCTCTCTGTCCAACCAGTGCTTCGTGTCCCTACCCAAGTAGCTCACACACATACACACTGAGAAGAGTTTATACAACCACACAGACACTCCTGGGGAAGGCTGGCACAGGTTCTCCAGCTGTGACCCTTTTTCCCCAGACTATACAGTAGTACCAGATGCCACCACCCCCTAATATTTGTCAGCTACTCAAAGGCCCTTAAAAGGGTGTCCAATTATTATTGTGCAATATTATTATCCAATTGGTAGTATAGCCCAGGGATAAAGCTATTGAAGTGGCTTTGTACAATTTACCAAAGGCATGCAAGTACTCTAAAGAGCTTACATTATCTCTACAAAAACAGCCACAGTTGAAAGGGTTTAAAAATATTTAATACCAAATAGTTAAAACGCAAGACAATATTTTTTACTACACAGTGCTAATCAAGAGTTCAGGGATCAAAAAGAAATACTTAAAATAATTCAGTAGTACAGTTCTGACATCACAGAAATAAACAGTCTAATCTTTCTAGTTTCTAGCTATTTCTAAGAGAAAACACAAGTCTATAAATGTACATATAGAGCAAGACAGTTCTGGTGAGTTGGATGGTCAAGACAAAAATGCTTCATGCTCTCTGATTCTCTCTGTTTTTAAAATCACATTCCTGGTTCACATTACATCATTCTTCACACTTCCCTGAGTTCCCAGGCTAACACAAACTACATTTACGTTCTTCACCTCTGGGCAGAAATCAGAGCAATAAAGGACATTTATGCATGCAAATTCGGGCCATTAACTCTGGCCTTAAAACAATAGGCAGGATGCCTCACTCTAGACTTACTGGCTCCGAGTTTTAACATCAAAGGGTCACAACATGCTTTACTTGGTCAGTAGAGTGCACTGTTATATTTTTTCCAGTTTCACATGTAACACTATTTTTACCATTTAAGACAACAAGCCTGTGGTTTACATTAATATTTATAGATGACAGAATTATCTCCAAAATTCTATCTGTCTAGGCTGGCAGCCTTCATCTGTCTTCACCCAATCTTCATACAGGCCTTTAAGGAGAATAACAATAATCATAAAGAATACTACATCCATAAAGTAGCAGAAAGTATTCCAAGAACTAAGCCAACAAAGGAATGGAGAACGGATATTCTGCCGATAGGGATGACTGCAATTAGGGATACAGACAACAGGCAAGAGAGGACTGGAATTTATTGAAGAAAACTGGCAAAGGAACCAAGGTATTGGGAGCAAATAACTAGAGAGGGAAAGATGACAGAATAGGAAGATGCCAAGAAATGTATTTGGACTGCAGGTTAGAGATTGCCTTCCCCATCAGGGATTGATATCAGAGTATAGGCAAAGAGAAAGAAATGGGGGGATCTTAAAGGAAAGATCAGTACTGGTAGAGTTTTTAGCAGAATCTAGAACCAAAGCTGCCATTAAAAAGGAATAATTAGCACACCATAACTATAAGAATCAATTAGAAGAGGTTAGAAAGGACTGGGAAGAGAGACTGGATAAACTATTCACAAAGAAACAATGGGAGGATATATGTATGTCTCCAAATATGCAAAAAAATCTAGAAGATTTAGGATTTTTGTCTGGAAATTTTTACATAGATATTTTTATAACATATTTTCTAGAAGTGTGGTGAGTTGCCAGACTTTAAAGATTCCCTTTGGGATGCACTGTCGGAGATGCTGGGTGGGCAAATTGGTGTGATGAGGGAGATGACTTTTCTGAGCTATGATACAGAATCGGAATTGTCTAGACATTGTAAGGCCCTGATATGTCTTATAATGGTGGATGCTAAAAAAGGAATTACTAGAAAATTGAAATCAAAATCAAAACCAACTACAGTGGAAGTAGTGAATATAGTAACATAGATAAAACAACTGGAATTGAGATCTTTAAAAAAGGGTTGTGGGAACAATACATACAAGGGAGGAATGCAGTTTAAAAGGCAGCAGGACTTAAATGAGCTATGTAATGTTTGACTGAAGAAGTCTGGGTAGATTATAAGTGATGTATAATGTTTGCAAATGGGAGTGTTTCAGTATGTTCTGTGATGTAAAATGCTTGCAACTAGCATTGTGTTGGTGTGGTTTGTTTTCATTTATATAAATGTAGGATTGCCTATGTATTAAGTGATGGTTTATTAAATAGGTTTCTTGTTAAAAAAAAAAAAAAAGGCAGGAATTGAATAATTTACATAATGTTGCTTAGTTTATATATTACATTGCAATATATATGTGAAATAAAACGGCTGTTACGTTAATATAGTTTGATTTATATGAATAGAAATTTGTCTATGTCTCAAGAGAAAATTCAGTAAAAGCGTCTAGGAAAAAAAAAAAAAAAAAAAGATCATAGGAGGTTACTATGTTATCCACCCAAAGGTAATTTCAAGCCTAGCTGTTTCATCCCAATGTAATACCCTAGATACTCTAGTCAGTACCCAGGATTGTATTTATTAAATGACTGTCTCAAGAATCAAACTTCCTACTCCACCCCAAGTAAACTAAGTTAATGCTTTTCCCTTCAAAAAGTTGCAAAAATCAAAAGCAATCTTTTAACAAAGTCAGCAAACAATACTGTCATTGAAACTAAGTCACAGTAAACTTCCAGGAGTTATAATAGATGAAAATCTCAAATATGACCACCATATACCGCACACCATTAAAACTACACATCAGAAACTAGGCTCCCTTTGTAGGATCAATGGCTTTCTTACAAATACTGCAAGAAAAACTCTAGCCACCACCTTTTTACTGCCGCCACTCTTATAAGCCGCTCCTATCCTAACAAACAAACAATACTCAAAGAACGAAACTTGTCTCCTGCTACAATAAAATAGCTAAATTTGCCACCAGTCTCACTCATAGGACCCACACCTTTGTCTTAGCTTAAAGCAATTAAACTGGATTGAACTGCAAAACTATCTAATATATTCACAACTGACTACAGCACAAACTCATTCATCATCCAGAAAAATGCCGTGTACTACAAAACATATTACTACCCTACTGTTCAACTAGGGACCTCTGTTCTAGTAACAAATTCTTATTACTTACAAATAGCTCAAATAATGTTGCAGGAGATGCTCTCTACTCCCAATACATTGCTAAACTCTGGAATAGTAACCCCATGCAAATAAAACTCTCTGACAAACTCAGTAGTTTAAACCACTGCTTAAACAACATATTAACTAATCCTGGTCCTGTACATGCTCATCACAGGGTTAAATTTTTTTTACTGTACAATACTACTCAAATACACACCTTAAACATAGTATTCTCAACCTCTTACTGAAATGACAAAATTTTTATACATGACTGCTGCCTATACAATTCACTAAGCTGCACTTGTGCTTTGTCTTTAGTAACGTCCACCTCTGTAAATCTTAGAATGTACATGTATAAATGTAACTACTGTTTGTATAGATGTAAACAGAAATGTAACTACCGTTTGCATATAAATGTAAACAGATATGTAACTACTCATTGTTTGACTGGAACTTGGTATAATACAATGTAAACAAATGGAGTTTTTTTCCCCAGGCCACCGCTGAAAACAGACTTTCACGTTAAACAAAGACGCACAAATAAATAATATATACATATCACTGTTTTTATCTCATCACATCCGATCTTAACTTTGGCTGTTGACTCCTGTCTGCCTTTAAACTTGGTACAATTAAGTCTTCCATAGATTTTCCATTTGTACTCTTTCCTGAAAAATTACTCTGCTTTTTACAAATTTTAATAAAATTTCTGGAATTTCTCTGAAACCTCTATAGGATCTCAGGTTACTTTTCTTGTTACAGGCTCTCCAAGTTTGGTAACAACCCTTTCAACATTTTGTTGCCCAAGTCATTATGCTAAAAGTTTTGGGCTCTGGAGTTATCAAAAAAAGCTGCACTTTGGAGTTATCGTCAAAAAATAGTTGATTAACTGAAATCTTTCTAAACACATGCGTATTATCCAGATATTCCATTCGTTTCTCTTTAGCATTCTGCATTTTGTCCTCCTCCTCTTGTTCTCTGAAATTCCTCTTATTCTGCAATACTTTAACCTGTCAGCCCCTCTCAGCAATTTCTATTACTTCTTAACCATATCTCCCTTCTCTTTTATTTTTTCAAACAAGAAACATCTTTATTAAATTATCACATGACATAGGCAATCATGCATTTAATATATATATATATATATATATCATATGTATATGAAAACAAACCATACTGACAATTTTAGTTGCAAACATTATACATCACAAACGACATTGACATAATTTTAGCTGAAAACATTATACATCACTTATAATCTCTCCAGTCGTAAAACATTACATAGCTCATTCAAATCCTACCTTCTTTTAAACCTCATTCCTCCTCTCCTCCTCTGCATGTGTTTCCACAATTACCACTGTTTCTATGTAACTCGCTCCTACCCTTTATTAAAGATCCCAATTCCAATGGTTTTATCCCTGTTACTAAATTCACTACTTTTAGTACAATTGGTTTAGACTTTGATTTCTATTTCTGGTTTTGACAGTTCTGAGTTGAGTGTCAATGGCTTTTGTTTTACTTTGGATTTAATTCTAAAGGTGATTAGTTGAGCTGAAGTGAAATGTTTGGTTCAAAATGAAGAATAATGGATAATGAATTACCAAACCATGTTAAAAAATAATTACTATCTTAGCTAAATAGTGGTTCCTGGTCTTTAGGTAGGGTTTTGTTGGTCTTTGTACAATCCAGCCCATGCTCTATTAGAATGTCTTCAATATACAGTTCGAGTGTGCTTAATATATTTAGGTTAGTTATTTAGGATTATAATGTTTTGGAAGATGGAAGCAGAGTACCTAATGCAGCAAAGTTTGAAAATTTTTATTTTTGACAAAGCGAAAAGATATGCTATCATATGTGGTCACAGATGTGTGAATAAAAGGGGATTTTTAATGTCAGACAGCTGGGATCAGTTGGACTAGTATTTGGAGTTTGACTTACCATCCAAATGGGAATTGTGGCTTTGTGTAGGAGTATTGTTTCTCCACAAACACTTCTGTGGAGTTTACATTTATAGACATATTTGTAATTTGGGAAGAAGTGTTGTAAGTTGGTGGCTTGTTCTTTAATCCAAAATTTACTGATACCAACAGTACTGGAAACCAAGTAGTTAGAAAGGCATCTAGATGTTTGATTTTATTCTTGATGATGTATACACTGATATGGCAGAGTGAGTGGGGGTAGCATGTTAATAATGCATTAGTAAATCTAATATGTGTCCTGGGTTACAAACCCACCTACCTAGTTAGCTAAAACAAAGAAACAGATAAATAGCAATGATCCTCTCTTCACTGACTGATTGTGAACAGATGGGTTTTGTACAGGGTAGAACATTTTTTCCATATAAAACTGTTCTGAAACCTGTTATACCAATCCTTCTTTTCCCTACACCAGTCTTTCCTTTTATAGCGTGTATCTATTGTCCATTTTCACAAAACTAATTTTGTTAAAAGCTCTGTTATATTCTCACCTTCATATTTCCATGTCTTATTTTTGTTTTCCCACTTCTCCCTCTGTCTCACCTAAACCATCATATTTTTGTGTTTTATTTTTGATAACTTACTGAAAACAAGTATGCCGAGAGAAGTTACCAACATGACCAAACAAACGCTGCTGATTTTAACTGTGGATGCTGAAATGGCATTTGATAAGGTCTGTTGGCAGTATTTATTTGAGGTACTAACAGTGACAGGTTTTCCTGAGAGGTGGATGCATTTAATAACATCTTTGTATTATAATGCCTCAACACAAAGATAGGAACAGACTTTCCAAACATTTTGCCTTTTCTATAGGCACTAGAAAGGGATATCTTCTTCCCCTCTCTTCTGTTCACTATTTATCTTGAATGGCAAGTAGATTGAAGCAGATACAAGTAAGGATTTATGAGATGTGGCATTTACTCAAGCTGACAGTACATGCAGATGGCCTGCTTATTTATGTGACAGATCCTGATAATGATTTGGTAGTAGTATTTCAGAAACTTTGCTCATAGGGAAGAATTGATGGATACAAGTTAAACACACACACACACACACAAAGTTGCGCAAAGAGCACCCCTTTCTGAGGGATCCCAATCGGCTAGTTTATTTGGGATAGAAATAAACACATCTGAAGGACTGTTAACTAGGCATCATTTAAGCAAAGTAAAACATATGCATCAGAAATGGAAACATATCTGTCTAGATATGACAGAAATTTTAGACAATCCAGTGATTTATTTTTCAACTAATATTATATATGTCTCAGAGTTTAGTAAATTCATAAACAGCACTACAAAATTTTCATATGCAAAACAAAAACCTGGGAAGTAGGATAGTTGGGAGCACCTGTCTGAGATAATACTGAAAATGCAGCAAGTCTTAAAAGTGTTGCAGGGTTACTGAAATGAAACCATTACTGCAAATGGAAAGCTATTCTAATACAACTGGAAGGGGTCAGAGGAATGTACAATTTATTAGGGGGACAGAAATGTTATGAAAATGGGGACTGCATGCAACAGAAATATCTGGAAATCTGAAGATCTGTAGGAGATTAATGTACTGGGATCAGTTAATGATGGGAGGAAAAGAATGATATGGGAACAATAAAGTGACAGGGTGTAGTCTATGATATAAAAAGAGGAGCGCTCAATAATTAAGCCGAAGACTTTGAAACTGTACACAAACTAAATGGATGAATGCAGTGAATGAGTTCTTTGGTGGATAGAAAACTGAGAAAAACATCCTAAAAAAAGGAAGCCATAAGTAAACTGCATAAAATGTTAAAAGAAGATTGAGGCAAAGACAAAAATAAGTCTACAATTATTTGAAAGGAAGCATTGTGGACAACAAAAACATATGTATTCAGAGAAGGAATTGTACTAGCACTCAGACATGCTGCAAAAGTGAAGACTGCTACATTTTTTTGGTTGGAAATGCCCCTCTAAGCATATTTACAACAGGGCTCTCCAGTATGTACCAGGGTGTCTTACCCATTTGTTGGACATGTAATTAAATGTGGGATTGTATACATATATTTTTTTAATAAACTAAGTAAGAAAATTTTAAAAGGGGGAATTTAAAAGTCGAGTAATGCTGTTTGGCATGGAAAAGCTGTTATCCCCTTCCCAGCATCTCCCTGGACAGATAGTTTAGATAAAACAAAGGGAATAATGAAATGGAAAAGGGCTTTGTTGCATTTATTTCTACCTTTGAATAAATAAGCACCAAAAAGTGTAAAAGAAAGGATCCAGGAACAAAAGCCAATGTCAAGCAAATTATAAAGGAGATGAAAAAATGAACTTGTGTCATCAAATGTCAAGATGCAAGAAAAAAAGATGCTGAAATAGATGTGTTATGCAGGGCAGGTGGAAAGGATAACATGAATAATAATTTCAAGGTTATTATATACTACACTGTGAACATTTTCCTTTGCTTAATGTTTTGAAATAGTGTAAAACATCACTGACAAATATCTGTAAGCTATTATGAAGTATAATGTGTTCCAAATGAGTGATTATTTTTGACATATGATATTTAGTTAATGGCTAGAAGACAAAACTGTGTTATAATGGTGCTTATGAATTGGTTGCATCAATAAAATTGTCAAAGGTTAAAACATAAACAAGGAATGAACATAAGCAGAAACAAGAGCCAAGAAAAAAGCAAAATACCAACAATAGAAAAAGAACACTAAAACAGTTAAAGTAAATAAACCCTCAAAAAAGTGTCTAAAAATGATTATAACCTACATATGTAACAAACGTTTTCCTCTCCAAAATGACACCCATGCCTACAATAAACTAAAGACAAAACAGTAGTATACACGTGCAGCAAAAATATACAATGGAGTTTACATCAAAACAAAATATAATCACCTCACATAAAAATACAAATAAAAAATGAAAAATGCAAACTAATCTGCTAAGTAACAAGACAGCTATTTACTTGATACTATCAAGAATATGCTAAGCAACAATCTAACAGATACCACAAAGAAACATGCATCACAATTTTCAGCAAGCAAAACATTATGTAATACTCAAGAAAATCTACATACACACGAGGCACTCAGCACAAGGGATGACACTACATTATCCATCAAAAATTATGCTATCCTAGCTAACACTTACAGCAAAAATAAATTCCACCAATATGATATCCCTAAGAGGATAGTAATACAAATATTCCTATGCAGACACACAAAACTATTTTACTACTGTAATCTACATTCCACCCCCTTCCTCTGCTACATTACTTGAAACTACTCAAGACATTTTTCAACATAAATTGCTGATTTTTAGGTGATATTAACCTGGATTGGTCAACTTTGTCAATTCCTTGATCTTGGCATTGGTTTCAGGATCACTTGTTCTGCTGTAATACTTTAAGGAGTTTTTTTTTTTTTGTACAGTTTATTTATGTTTGTGGACCACTGGGCTGGTTTGCTCTTAAAATTTCCATTACATTTAGATCTAGTTGAGACTGTCAGATTTACACATTTATCTACATAAGCACAGAACTTTTTTTATATTGTTACTTGTTGTATCATACTGCTATGAGTAAATTTGAAGACTTCATCTTAGATTGATACAGAGGTTTAGTTCAGCTCTGACTCAAAGTATACTAATGACCTCTCTCCTTTCCCCTCTGATTGCTTGATATATTCTGCTAGAGTTAGCCTGGTTTTGGATGAAAGGGGTCTGGGGACCAGTTCACTTATTCTGTAAATCTACAAATGGTTAAAACAGATATAGTCACAATAAACGGAGAAAATAGGTAGCTACACCTCCTCTGCTCTCATTGGTTTGTTTGTGTGTATCATATATATGTGAATGAGAGATGTCATAGCAAAACACTGTTCCCGCTCTCGGCTGCTTCAATAGTTTAGTAATAAGGCAGCAGGACAGCAAAATCTGTTTTAATAACTGTCTACATTTGATTTCTAGTAAAAGCACATGATTCAATGCTGTAGTCCAGGACTTCGACGAGAGCAACTGTCTGATACTGAACCACAACACAGACTGCTGTAAGTATGTTGATACAATTTCTCCTTTCCTTTGTTTGACATAAGCATACACACACAAAAACACAAACACATATATGAACACACACATATATGTATATATATATATATATATATATATATATATACATAAATATCTATCTACAAGCATACATACATATATCTATATATATATATATATATATATATATATATATCTATATATATATATATATATATATATATATATATATATATATATATATATATATATATATATATATATATATATATATATATATATATATATATATATA